>NW_027513310.1:0-224871 GCF_048772815.1 Callospermophilus lateralis | reverse complement strand
GATATCAATGGAAACATTACGAAATCAGGCAAAGTATAAAGTGAGGGATAGAATTAGACATTTTCAACAGGGTTGAATTTCAATATATAAATTAGGAAAAAACAAATATGTAGTCACCAATAGGAGTGACAATTGACAGCATTAGGCAACCTGGACATGGATGTTTTTAGAAATCCATGTTCACTTTCCATTTAGGCTTTGGTACAATCATAAGTGTGACCTTTCCATTTTTTGTCCAGAATATTACTGTGATAATGAGGTGACATGAGTATTTCTTTCACCATTTCTGGGAGCAATATATTGAAGATGTAAAATTAGAATCGGGGGTACAAATAGGTGTACCCTGTTTCTATGAACATAGAGAAAAACCACGAATAGACCATACTGTGAATAAATAATATAACTTTTTTGAACTTTAAATAATGAATTGAACTGATATCTGAAAAATAAAAGGAAATTGTATATTGATATACAATCATTCATTCCAACCAGTTATATATCTAATGGAAATATTAGTGTTTTGGTTTATCATGAAGAGTGTGTGAGTTTTGCTTCAAAATGATTATGGAAATTCAAAATAATGTGTTTGGAAAGAAGTCTCATGAAAAGACCAGTCAAGAAACCCTGACAATACATGTGTTCTGAAGCAAGAAGTGATTAATGTTGAAACAAATGCCTATTAATTTGTGAACTTGTGGATGAAATGTATATCCTATGATGTGCAAAAACTGAAGAAACAATAATGTACCAGTGTCGAATACAAATGAATGACAAATTACATATCATGTCCCATAGGAGTCTACTTGCATTGATGTTAGACTGGGTCAGATGCTGTAGAATAATTAGGATTTGTATGCACCCTTCACTGAAGTTAGTAGTCAGTACTAGGAAACAAATATGTATTTCAGGTGGATGCATATTTCTGATTATAATCTTGTGAAAAGTTGTTTATAAATCAACATTCATGAACATGAATGAATTTAGAGAGTGTATACTAGACACATATATTTCATATTTGGAAAACTTTGGAGAGTATATCTATATCTATATCTATACACACACACACACACTCACACACACACAACACTCACAGACATTAAAAAGTACCAATATAAATGCCAATCGAAATTCATCAGTAAATATATATCATCCACAGATGCAAAAATATTTATGTTTCTGAACATGAGTTTATGTATAATGTTGTTCTTCTAGGACGCTCTCTTATAGGTTGAATTTTCATTTCCAACAGCATTTAGGAGGAGTGAACACTTCTCACAATTTGTATCTGCCAAGACATCCACCTTACAAAAATGTACGTGTGATACCTGGTAGGATTCTATATATGCATATAAATATACATGTGTGAATAGGCTACAGAAATTGGAAACAAGTATTCACATATTTGTTAAGTTTAAAAACACATGGAGAATATTTCAATTAAAATTTGACTAGATGTATAACTCCTACCTTATATAATGCAAATGTCAATTCCAACTATAGAACATGTCTCCTCTGAAGTGCTTGTATTTCTATTGTGTTTGGTTAATTTTCCCCATTATATTAGGATGAATAGTCTGAGTCTACTAGGTATGGGTTAGTGTCAGGGATTCAGTACTTCGAATGAAAAATTGGAAAATGAATCCAATGTGTATGTAAATATATGCTGCACAAATATCCTCCCGCTCTCATCCAAAACAATGCCTTGACATTACCTTCACCCCAAGTAAGACACAATTAGAGGAGAAGAGTTACACAATCAGTGAATACATATCTGGAATGGAAAATGCTCAGGAGTTCACAACCTTGGAGGTGGTTTAGGAGTTTCCAAAAGTAAGGGACATGGTAAACACTCCACAAACATGTAACTCTGCTGGCCTAAAACTTTTTGAGAAACTGCCTCTGAGCTTCCACACTTGAAATATATGTTGTTTTCATGAGATTTGGCTTCCTTTGTAGTGAGACCATCAAAGGTGGGTCTGCATCTATGTGACCTGGAGGACATGGTTTCTTATTTTCCAATGAACAAGATGAAGCAGTGCTGAATCCTCTCTTTATAGGTAAACTGAGGCCACTGGGGACTAAGTGTCTCCCCGTCTCCCCGTGTGGACTGTGAAGCCATTTGGTCCTCCTCCACTTTTTGTGGTGTTTAGGCTGCTGCACTGTGAGTTTGGTATTTGTTTCACGAAATACTAGCAGCTAAACTGGGACACAGTGCTGGAGGGAGTTCTGTCACGTGTGGTGGGTCAGGGTCTGCAAGAGAATGCACCAACTAGGCTTCTATCTCTCACAGCTTGCCCCATTGCCCCCTTGTCCATATCAACCTGATTCTTAATTTTCCTCTTAAAACTCTCCATATAACAAGATGCCTTTACATATAAGGGTCTGCTGGCAGCACCATGTCAGTTACAAGCCATTTTGAATCCAATGGTAGATGCACATGGTCCTACCACGGATGTTTTATCAAACGCCTCCCCACCACTGCTCTAGACCCACTACTCAGCAGGCTCCAAATTACTGGCATCTCTGTTCTACACCATTTTCATGAAACTCAGTAAATCAAGGCACTGTCTGGTATACTCATGATCAGCAACAGGACATCCAATGTTTCTCCAGTGCCACCTGGTCATAGGAATTTCAAAATTTCATGGTATTTATCTAGCCATTTTTCAAGCATGAAGTTGGAGGCACTGTGGGTTTCAATTCATTAGGCAAACATTAAATGGTTAGGAAGCTCATTTCAATGAAATCTCTGGAGAACTGTCACAGGCAAGGCTTCCCAAAGAATGGACAAAACGTCACATTAAGCCAGGCCCATTGAGGTCAACAATGTGAGGTCCATGTGTGTTTTGACTCTCAATTATGGCTGCCACTTCTTTAAGAATAAAATCATGTGATATCCTTGCTGAGATTCCCAGGCCTCAGTGGAAATCTACCCAGGGCCTATGTCTCAGTTTCCAAAGCGACTTTCATGCGTGGCCTCTTAAAATCCCAACAAAATTCATGGCAATGCTTCTCTGAGTTCAGTTCCAAAACCCAGTGTCTAAGGGGAATCACACCAGAGTTCAAGCCCACGTGGACCCAGTCATTTTTTCCAATTCCACACAAATGACCAACATTAAAACCAAAACACTCCCACATGGCCCTCACCTTATTCCATATAGTCAATCATCTTAACCTCTGGCTGGAGGATTCCATGAGGGACGCAGCCCAAGACAGTGTCCAAAATCAGCTCGTTTGCCCCTCATTTGCCTAAAGTCAGGGTAGCCTGGACACCGTTGCTGTGAACCAGGAGTGAACAAATAAGCCTGCCGTTAATACTTCTGTGTTTCTCCAATTTGAGGCATACTGATTTTAGGTATGGACTCTTTAGGTGATTTAGAGTCATGCGAAAACACAAGCACCTCTGCAGGGCTTTAAGAACTCATTTGATCCAAAGAATCCCTATTCTCATTTGTTGGAGTGCAGGAACCTAACAGAGGAAGGCAAGAGACTTCATCCACAATGAATGATATTTTTTTGCCATTTTGGTTTTGGAAGCTAACATGGGATCAATCTTAAGATCCATCAGGTGCTGAGAATCTAAGTCACAGCCACACACAGGTCCAAGAGGCTGATAAAGACACATCCCTTTCCAAAGCAATTAAACAAAGAGCCACAGGTGAGGCCCATTCATTTCCATTTGAAAACTGTTTTCTTCAGGCTTCACAAAGGGGTGGCCTGAGGCAAAGACCTTCCTGACATTCAGTGCAACACAACAATAAGTAAGCAAAAAGCCCAAAGCATTATTTCTGCACTGAGACTTTCCTGGTCATCTGATATCTGAGTTTTCTGAGATGCTTGCCATTCTCTTCAACTATCCAGTACATGGCCATGTCAAAGAGCTTGGAGGTGGTACATATTTTGGACACAAATCCATGAGTCTATTCTGGAGAGTGGCCAGAATTCAGGAAGAAAACAACAACTTAGAAAGATAGCAGGTGTTGCACATCGATAAGACAAGCTGCAGTCCATTCATATATTGGGCAGGATGAATTATGGGAAGATTTATACTAGACAGGACACATCCATTAATGCATTCTCTTTTCTAATGTCTACAACAACGGACACAGTGGGATACACATAAACAGAAACACTCGCCTTGTCAAATGACTTACTAGAAACTGTCTGCTCCAAACCAAACAAACCGCCTTTTCGATCTATTCTCAGAACATGAGACAATACAACAAACCCACACCCACTCCCACAAAGGCACCTCCTTCCCCCAAGTAGGTCTGTGACTATCCGGAGTGTCCTCTGACTGGTGGGCCATACTATGTTCCCCCGAAATGGCCTGTCTTCTCTCAGAACTTGTTTCCTTGACCAACTCTGTGAAGATGTCAAGAAAAAGTGGTTAGCCACTACCTGTTTTCTCAGGAAAGGTCCATCTTCAGAGCTCTCCTGGCATTTGGCCATCCTCCCATCATTAGGTACCAAGAAAACTGACTCTGTCCTTGGTAAATCCAAACAAGTGAGCCCACTGGGCCTGGGACTGGGACTGCCTCTGGGTGCCTGGCTTCTTGGATACCAAGTTCAGAGAGTTCCATCACCAAGGAAATGAGGTATGTCACATTCTTTGGAACTGAATGAGGTCACTGCCTTGGCAACCACTTTGTCCTAACAGTTGCTTCCAAGGGTTACATAAGATAGATGTTTCCCCTACTTCCTGTGACACTTTCATAAGGTAGAATGTATATCAACCATTGGCACCCGGGAACAGCTCTCCACTCAGGCCTGGATTGTTCCACCTTGTCTACAATAAGAAGAGAGAGGCAGATTCAGACACATCCCTTCATCCTGACCAGGTTGTTTGCCATGGAAGATGACTTTTGCTCTCTCAGGTGCTTCATACCTGCCTACAACTTCTCCAGGTATCATTTGTGCATGGACATTTGAGGTTCTCATCTTGTGGAAGATCCCCAACTTTCCTGTATTGTAAGAACCCCTCTGTCCCTGCTCTTCTGTAAAATGATTGAGGGAACAGTGTATACTTGGGGTTAAAAACAGGTTTGATTTGGTGACGAATGATTCTGTGCGATGAATAATGGGATTGGGAACCTACAATATTTACAAGAATATAGAGGTGAAATATAAGTATGAAAAAAGAAATCTAGGTATGCTTTGAAGCCCAGAAGGGTTCTGCCCTTGATTGGGATACTTAGATTTGAATTATGTTCTGCAAAGATGTCTCAGATAATTTGATATACAATGGCATAGGACCTTGTACATTGGATGATTGAATTTAGAAGAGAACATCCAGTCAAAAAGGGATATTCAGTAGGATTAGGAAGATAGTCGGTAGGTTTAGGAAGACGAGTGAGTATAGGATTTGGACCAAAAGTTCTTTAGCAATAGACTTTTGGTTATAGAGTGAATGTAAATGTCAGCACATATGAAGAGTCAGACACTATGTTGAACTGGGGAAAATATGTAGAAAAGCAGATATCAATGGAAACATTACGAAATCAGGCAAAGTATAAAGTGAGGGATAGAATTAGACATTTTCAACAGGGTTGAATTTCAATATATAAATTAGGAAAAAACAAATATGTAGTCACCAATAGGAGTGACAATTGACAGCATTAGGCAACCTGGACATGGATGTTTTTAGAAATCCATGTTCACTTTCCATTTAGGCTTTGGTACAATCATAAGTGTGACCTTTCCATTTTTTGTCCAGAATATTACTGTGATAATGAGGTGACATGAGTATTTCTTTCACCATTTCTGGGAGCAATATATTGAAGATGTAAAATTAGAATCGGGGGTACAAATAGGTGTACCCTGTTTCTATGAACATAGAGAAAAACCACGAATAGACCATACTGTGAATAAATAATATAACTTTTTTGAACTTTAAATAATGAATTGAACTGATATCTGAAAAATAAAAGGAAATTGTATATTGATATACAATCATTCATTCCAACCAGTTATATATCTAATGGAAATATTAGTGTTTTGGTTTATCATGAAGAGTGTGTGAGTTTTGCTTCAAAATGATTATGGAAATTCAAAATAATGTGTTTGGAAAGAAGTCTCATGAAAAGACCAGTCAAGAAACCCTGACAATACATGTGTTCTGAAGCAAGAAGTGATTAATGTTGAAACAAATGCCTATTAATTTGTGAACTTGTGGATGAAATGTATATCCTATGATGTGCAAAAACTGAAGAAACAATAATGTACCAGTGTCGAATACAAATGAATGACAAATTACATATCATGTCCCATAGGAGTCTACTTGCATTGATGTTAGACTGGGTCAGATGCTGTAGAATGATTAGGATTTGTATGCACCCTTCACTGAAGTTAGTAGTCAGTACTAGGAAACAAATATGTATTTCAGGTGGATGCATATTTCTGATTATAATCTTGTGAAAAGTTGTTTATAAATCAACATTCATGAACATGAATGAATTTAGAGAGTGTATACTAGACACATATATTTCATATTTGGAAAACTTTGGAGAGTATATCTATATCTATATCTATACACACACACACACACTCACACACACACAACACTCACAGACATTAAAAAGTACCAATATAAATGCCAATCGAAATTCATCAGTAAATATATATCATCCACAGATGCAAAAATATTTATGTTTCTGAACATGAGTTTATGTATAATGTTGTTCTTCTAGGACGCTCTCTTATAGGTTGAATTTTCATTTCCAACAGCATTAAGGAGGAGTGAACACTTCTCACAATTTGTATCTGCCAAGACATCCACCTTACAAAAATGTACGTGTGATACCTGGTAGGATTCTATATATGCATATAAATATACATGTGTGAATAGGCTACAGAAATTGGAAACAAGTATTCACATATTTGTTAAGTTTAAAAACACATGGAGAATATTTCAATTAAAATTTGACTAGATGTATAACTCCTACCTTATATAATGCAAATGTCAATTCCAACTATAGAACATGTCTCCTCTGAAGTGCTTGTATTTCTATTGTGTTTGGTTAATTTTCCCCATTATATTAGGATGAATAGTCTGAGTCTACTAGGTATGGGTTAGTGTCAGGGATTCAGTACTTCGAATGAAAAATTGGAAAATGAATCCAATGTGTATGTAAATATATGCTGCACAAATATCCTCCCGCTCTCATCCAAAACAATGCCTTGACATTACCTTCACCCCAAGTAAGACACAATTAGAGGAGAAGAGTTACACAATCAGTGAATACATATCTGGAATGGAAAATGCTCAGGAGTTCACAACCTTGGAGGTGGTTTAGGAGTTTCCAAAAGTAAGGGACATGGTAAACACTCCACAAACATGTAACTCTGCTGGCCTAAAACTTTTTGAGAAACTGCCTCTGAGCTTCCACACTTGAAATATATGTTGTTTTCATGAGATTTGGCTTCCTTTGTAGTGAGACCATCAAAGGTGGGTCTGCATCTATGTGACCTGGAGGACATGGTTTCTTATTTTCCAATGAACAAGATGAAGCAGTGCTGAATCCTCTCTTTATAGGTAAACTGAGGCCACTGGGGACTAAGTGTCTCCCCGTCTCCCCGTGTGGACTGTGAAGCCATTTGGTCCTCCTCCACTTTTTGTGGTGTTTAGGCTGCTGCACTGTGAGTTTGGTATTTGTTTCACGAAATACTAGCGCTAAACTGGGACACAGTGCTGGAGGGAGTTCTGTCACGTGTGGTGGGTCAGGGTCTGCAAGAGAATGCACCAACTAGGCTTCTATCTCTCACAGCTTGCCCCATTGCCCCCTTGTCCATATCAACCTGATTCTTAATTTTCCTCTTAAAACTCTCCATATAACAAGATGCCTTTACATATAAGGGTCTGCTGGCAGCACCATGTCAGTTACAAGCCATTTTGAATCCAATGGTAGATGCACATGGTCCTACCACGGATGTTTTATCAAACGCCTCCCCACCACTGCTCTAGACCCACTACTCAGCAGGCTCCAAATTACTGGCATCTCTGTTCTACACCATTTTCATGAAACTCAGTAAATCAAGGCACTGTCTGGTATACTCATGATCAGCAACAGGACATCCAATGTTTCTCCAGTGCCACCTGGTCATAGGAATTTCAAAAATTTCATGGTATTTATCTAGCCATTTTTCAAGCATGAAGTTGGAGGCACTGTGGGTTTCAATTCATTAGGCAAACATTAAATGGTTAGGAAGCTCATTTCAATGAAATCTCTGGAGAACTGTCACAGGCAAGGCTTCCCAAAGAATGGACAAAACGTCACATTAAGCCAGGCCAATTGAGGTCAACAATGTGAGGTCCATGTGTGTTTTGACTCTCAATTATGGCTGCCACTTCTTTAAGAATAAAATCATGTGATATCCTTGCTGAGATTCCCAGGCCTCAGTGGAAATCTACCCAGGGCCTATGTCTCAGTTTCCAAAGCGACTTTCATGCGTGGCCTCTTAAAATCCCAACAAAATTCATGGCAATGCTTCTCTGAGTTCAGTTCCAAAACCCAGTGTCTAAGGGGAATCACACCAGAGTTCAAGCCCACGTGGACCCAGTCATTTTTTCCAATTCCACACAAATGACCAACATTAAAACCAAAACACTCCCACATGGCCCTCACCTTATTCCATATAGTCAATCATCTTAACCTCTGGCTGGAGGATTCCATGAGGGACGCAGCCCAAGACAGTGTCCAAAATCAGCTCGTTTGCCCCTCATTTGCCTAAAGTCAGGGTAGCCTGGACACCGTTGCTGTGAACCAGGAGTGAACAAATAAGCCTGCAGTTAATACTTCTGTGTTTCTCCAATTTGAGGCCTACTGATTTTAGGTATGGATTCTTTAGGTGATTTAGAGTCATGGGAAAACACAAGCACCTCTGCAGGTCTTTAAGAACTCATTTGATCCAAAGAATCCCTATTCTCATTTGTTGGAGTGCAGGAACCTAACAGAGGAAGGCAAGAGACTTCATCCACAATGAATGATATTTTTTTGCCATTTTGGTTTTGGAAGCTAACATGGGATCATTCTTAAGATCCATCAGGTGCTGAGAATCTAAGTCACAGCCACACACAGGTCCAAGAGGCTGATAAAGACACATCCCTTTCCAAAGCAATTAAACAAAGAGCCACAGGTGAGGCCCATTCATTTCCATATGAAAACTGTTTTCTTCAAGCTTCACAAAGGGGTGGCCTGAGGCAAAGACCTTCCTGACATTCAGTGCAACACAACAATAAGTAAGCAAAAAGCCCAAAGCATTGTTTCTGCACTGAGACTTTCCTGGTCATCTGATATCTGAGTTTTCTGAGATGCTCGCCATTCTCTTCAACTATCCAGTACATGGCCATGTCACAGAGCTTGGAGGTGGTACATATTTTGGACACAAATCCATGAGTCTATTCTGGAGAGTGGCCAGAATTCAGGAAGAAAACAACAACTTAGAAAGATAGCAGGTGTTGCACATCGATAAGACAAGCTGCAGTCCATTCATATATTGGGCAGGATGAATTATGGGAAGATTTATACTAGACAGGACACATCCACTAATGCATTCTCTTTTCTAATGTCTACAACAACGGACACAGTGGGATACACATAAACAGAAACACTCGCCTTGTCAAATGACTTACTAGAAACTGTCTGCTCCAAACCAAACAAACCGCCTTTTCGATCTATTCTCAGAACATGAGACAATACAACAAACCCACACCCACTCCCACAAAGGCACCTCCTTCCCCCAAGTAGGTCTGTGACTATCCAGAGTGTCCTCTGACTGGTGGGCCATACTATGTTCCCCCGAAATGGCCTGTCTTCTCTCAGATCTTGTTTCCTTGACCAACTCTGTGAAGATGTCAAGAAAAAGTGGTTAGCCACTACCTGTTTTCTCACGAAAGGTCCATCTTCAGAGCTCTCCTGGCATTTGGCCATCCTCCCATCATTAGGTACCAAGAAAACTGACTCTGTCCTTGGTAAATCCAAACAAGTGAGCCCACTGGGCTTGGGGCTGGGACTGCCTCTGGGTGCCTGGCTTCTTGGATACCAAGTTCAGAGAGTTCCATCACCAAGGAAATGAGGTATGTCACATTCTTTGGAACTGAATGAGGTCACTGCCTTGGCAACCACTTTGTCTTAACAGTTGCTTCCAAGGGTTACATAAGATGGAGGTTTCCCCTACTTCATGTGACACTTTCATAAGGTAGAATGTATATCAACCATTGGCACCTGGGAACAGCTCTCCACTCAGGCCTGGATTGTTCCACCTTGTCTACAATAAGAAGAGAGAGGCAGATTCAGACACATCCCTTCATCCTGACCAGGTTGTTTGCCATGGAAGATGACTTTTGCTCTCTCAGGTGCTTCATACCTGCCTACAACTTCTCCAGGTATCATTTGTGCATGGACATTTGAGGTTCTCATCTGGTGGAAGATCCCCAACTTTCCTGTATTGTAAGAACCCCTCTGTCCCTACTCTTCTGTAAAATGATTGAGGGAACAGTGTATACTTGGGGTTAAAAACAGGTTTGATTTGGTGACGAATGATTCTGTGCGATCAATAATGGGATTGGGAACCTGCAATATTTACAAGAATATAGAGGTGAAATATAAGTATGAAAAAAGAAATCTAGGTATGCTTTGAAGCCCAGAAGGGTTTTGCCCTTGATTGGGATACTTAGCTTTGAATTATGTTCTGCAAAGATGTCTCAGATAATTTGATATACAATGGCATAGGACCTTGTACATTGGATGATTGAATTTAGAAGAGAACATCCAGTCAAAAAGGGATATTCAGTAGGATTAGGAAGATAGTCGGTAGGTTTAGGAAGACGAGTGAGTATAGGATTTGGACCAAAAGTTCTTTAGCAATAGACTTTGGGTTATAGAGTGAATGTAAATGTCAGCACATATGAAGAGTCAGACACTATGTTGAACTGGGGAAAATATGTAGAAAAGCAGATATCAATGGAAACATTACGAAATCAGGCAAAGTATAAAGTGAGGGATAGAATTAGACATTTTCAACAGGGTTGAGTTTCAATATATAAATTAGGAAAAAACAAATATGTAGTCACCAATAGGAGTGACAATTGACAGCATTAGGCAACCTGGACATGGATGTTTTTAGAAATCCATGTTCACTTTCCATTTAGGCTTTGGTACAATCATAAGTGTGACCTTTCCATTTTTTGTCCAAAATATTACTGTGATAATGAGGTGACATGAGTATTTCTTTCACCATTTCTGGGAGCAATATATTGAAGATGTAAAATTAGAATCGGGGGTACAAATAGGTGTACCCTGTTTCTATGAACATAGAGAAAAACCACGAATAGACCATACTGTGAATAAATAATATAACTTTTTTGAACTTTAAATTATGAATTGAACTGATATCTGAAAAATAAAAGGAAATTGTATATTGGTATACAATTATTCATTACAAACAGTTATATATCTAATGGAAATATTAGTGTTTTGGTTTATCATGAAGAGTGTGTGAGTTTTGCTTCAAAATGATTATGGAAATTCAAAATAATGTGTTTGGAAAGAAGTCTCATGAAAAGACCAGTCAAGAAACCCTGACAATACATGTGTTCTGAAGCAAGAAGTGATTAATGTTGAAACAAATGCCTATTAATTTGTGAACTTGTGGATGAAATGTATATCCTATGATGTGCAAAAACTGAAGAAACAATAATGGACCAGTGTCGAATACAAATGAATGACAAATTACATATCATGTCCCATAGGAGTCTACTTGCATTGATGTTAGACTGGGTCAGATACTGTAGAATAATTAGGATTTGTATGCACCCTTCTATGAAGTTAGTAGTCAGTACTAGGAAACAAATATGTATTTCAGGTTGATGAATATTTCTGGTTATATACTTGTGAAAAGTTGATTATAAATCAACATACATGAACATGAATGAATTTAGAGAGTGTATACTAGACACATATATTTCATATTTGGAAAACTTTGGAGAGTATATCTATATCTATATCTATACACACACACACACACACACACACACACACACACACACACACTCACAGACATTAAAAAGTACCAATATAAATGCCAATCGAAATTCATCAGTATATATATATAATCCACAGAAGCAAAAATATTTATGTTACTGAACATGAGTTTATGTATAATGTTGTTCTTCTAGGACGCTCTCTTATAGGTTGAATTTTCATTTCCAACAGCATTTAGGAGGAGTGAACACTTCTCACAATTTGTATCTGCCAAGACATCCACCTTACAAAAATGTACGTGTGATACCTGGTAGGATTCTATATATGCATATAAATATACATGTGTGAATAGGCTACAGAAATTGGAAACAAGTATTCACATATTTGTTAAGTTTAAAAACACATGGAGAATATTTCAATTAAAATTTGACTAGATGTATAACTCCTACCTTATATAATGCAAATGTCAATTCCAACTATAGAACATGTCTCCTCTGAAGTGCTTGTATTTCTATTGTGTTTGGTTAATTTTCCCCATTATATTAGGATGAATAGTCTGAGTCTACTAGCTATGGGTTAGTGTCAGGGATTCAGTACTTCGAATGACAAATTGGAAAATGAATCCAATGTGTATGTAAATATATGCTGCACAAATATCCTCCCGCTCTCATCCAAAACAATGCCTTGACATTACCTTCACCCCAAGTAAGACACAATTAGAGGACAAGAGTTACACAATCAGTGAATACATATCTGGAATGGAAAATGCTCAGGAGTTCACAACCTTGGAGGTGGTTTAGGAGTTTCCAAAAGTAAGGGACATGGTAAACACTCCACAAACATGTAACTCTGCTGGCCTAAAAACTTTTTGAGAAACTGCCTCTGAGCTTCCGCACTTGAAATATATATTGTTTTCATGAGATTTGGCTTCCTTTGTAGTGAGACCATCAAAGGTGGGTCTGCATCTATGTGACCTGGAGGACATGGTTTCTTATTTTCCAATGAACAAGATGAAGCAGTGCTGAATCCTCTCTTTATAGGTAAACTGAGGCCACTGGGGACTAAGTGTCTCCCCGTCTCCCCGTGTGGACTGTGAAGCCATTTGGTCCTCCTCCACTTTTTGTGGTGTTTAGGCTGCTGCACTGTGAGTTTGGTATTTGTTTCACGAAATACTAGCAGCTAAACTGGGACACAGTGCTGGAGGGAGTTCTGTCACGTGTGGTGGGTCAGGGTCTGCAAGAGAATGCACCAACTAGGCTTCTATCTCTCACAGCTTTCCCCATTGCCCCCTTGTCCATATCAACCTGATTCTTAATTTTCCTCTTAAAACTCTCCATATAACAAGATGCCTTTACATATAAGGGTCTGCTGGCAGCACCATGTCAGTTACAAGCCATTTGTAATCCAATGGTTGATCCACATGGCCCTACCACGGATTTTTTATCAAACACCTCCCCAGCACTGCTCTAGACCCACTACTCAGCAGGCTCCAACTTACTGGCATCTCTGTTCTACACCATTTTCATGAAACTCAGTAAATCAAGGCACTGTCTGGTAAACTCATGATCAGCAATAGGACATCCAATGTTTCTCCAGTGCCACCTGGTCATAGGAATTTCAAAAATTTCATGGTATTTATCTAGCCATTTTTCAAGCATGAAGTTGGAGGCACTGTGGGTTTCAATTCATTCAGCAAACATTAAATGGTGAGGAAGCTCATTTCAATGAAATCTCTGGAGAAATCTCACAGGCAAGGCTTCCCAAAGAATGGACAAAAGGTCACATTAGGCCAGGCCCATTGAGGTCTACAATGTGAGGTGCATGTGTGTTTGGACTCTCAACTATGGATGCCATTTCTTTAAGAATAAAATCATGTGATATCCTTGCTGAGATTCCCAGGCCTCTGTGGAAATCTACCCGGGGCCTACTTCTCAGTTTCCAAGAGCGACTTTCATGCGTGGCCTCTTAAAATCCCAACAAAATTCATAGCAATGCTTCTCTGAGTTCAGTTCCAAAACCCAGTGTTTAAGGGGAATCACACCAGAGTTCAAGCCCACGTGGAACCAGTCATTTTTTCCAATGCCACACAAATGACCAACATTAAAACCAAAACACTCCCACATGGCCCTCACCTTATTCCATATAGTCAATCATCTTAAACTCTGGCTGGAGGTTTCCATGAGGGGTGCAGCCCAAGACAGTGTCCAAAATCAAATCGTTTGCCCCTCATTTGCCTAAAGTCAGGGTAGCCTGGAAACCGTTGCTATGAACCAGGAGTGAACAAATAAGCCTGCCGTTAATACTTCTATGTTTCTCCAATTTGAGGGCTACTGAATTTAGGTATCGATTCTTTAGGTGATTTAGAGTCATGCGAAAACACAAGCACCTCTGCAGGGCTTTGAAGAACTCATTTGACTCACAGAATCCCTATTCATATTTGTTGGAGTGCAGGAACCTAACAGAGGAAGGCAAGAGTCTTCATCCACAATGAATGATATTTTTTGCCATTTTGGTTTTGGAAGCTCACATGGGATCATTCTTAAGATCCATCAGGTGCTGAGAATCTAAATCACAGCCACACACAGGACCAAGAAGCTGATAAAGACACATCCCTTTCCAAAGCAACTAAGCAAAGAACCACAGGTGAGGCCCATTCATTTCCATTTGAAAACTGTTTTCTTCAGGCTTCACAAAGGGGTGGCCTGAGGCAAAGACCTTCCTGACATTCAGTGCAACACAACAATAAGTAAGCAAAAAGCCCAAAGCAGTGTTTCTGCACTGAGACTTTCCTGGTCACACTGATATCTGAGTTTTCTGAGATGCTCGCCATTCTCTTCAACTATCCTTTACATGGCCATGTCACAGAGCTTGGAGGTGGTAAATATTTTGGACACAAATCCCTGAGCCCATTCTGGAGAGTGGCCAGAATTCAGGAAGAAAACAACAACTTAGAAATATAGCAGGTGTTGCACATCGATAAGACAAGCTGCAGTCCATTCATATATTGGGCAGGATGAATTATAGGGAAGATTTATACTAGACAGGACACATCCATTAATGCATTCTCTTTTCTAATGTCTACAACAACGGACACAGTGGGATACACATAAACAGAAACACTTGCCGTGTCAAATGACTTACTAGAAACTGTCTGCTCCAAACCAAACAAACCGCCTTTTCGATCTATTCTCAGAACATGAGACAAAACAACAAACCCACACCCACTCCCACAAAGGCACCTCCTTCCCCCAAGTAGGTCTGTGACTATCCGGAGTGTCCTCTGACTGGTGGGCCATACTATGTTCCCCCGAAATGGCCTGTCTTCTCTCAGAACTTGTTTCCTTGACCAACTCTGTGAAGATGTCAGGAAAAAGTGGTTAGCCACTACCTGTTTTCTCAGGAAAGGTCCATCTTCAGAGCTCTCCTGGCATTTGGCCATCCTCACATCATTAGGTACCAAGAAAACTGACTCTGTCCTTGGTAAATCCAAACAAGTGAGCCCACTGGGCCTGGGACTGGGACTGCCTCTGGGTGCCTGGCTTCTTGGATACCAAGTTCAGAGAGTTCCATCACCAAGGAAATGAGGTATGTCACATTCTTTGGAACTGAATGAGGTCACTGCCTTGGCAACCACTTTGTCCTAACAGTTGCTTCCAAGGGTTACATAAGATGGAGGTTTCCCCTACTTCCTGTGACACTTTCATAAGGTAGAATGTATATCAACCATTGGCACCTGGGAACAGCTCTCCACTCAGGCCTGGATTGTTCCACCTTGTCTACAATAAGAAGAGAGAGGCAGATTCAGACACATCCCTTAATCCTGACCAGGTTGTTTGCCATGGAAGATGACTTTTGCTCTCTCAGGTGCTTCATACCTGCCTACAACTTCTCCAGGTATTATTTGTGCATGGACATTTGAGGTTCTCATCTGGTGGAAGATCCCCAACTTTCCTGTATTGTAAGAACCCCTCTGTCCCTGCTCTTCTGTAAAATGATTGAGGGAACAGTGTATACTTGGGGTTAAAAACAGGTTTGATTTGGTGACGAATGATTCTGTGCGATGAATAATGGGATTGGGAACCTGCAATATTTACAAGAATATAGAGGTGAAATATAAGTATGAAAAAAGAAATCTAGGTATGCTTTAAAGCCCAGAAGGGCTTTGCCCTTGATTGGGATACTTAGCTTTGAATTATGTTCTGCAAAGATGTCTCAGATAATTTGATATGCAATGTCATAGGACCTTGTACATTGGATGATTGAATTTAGAAGAGAACATCCAGTCAAAAAGGGATATTCAGTAGGATTAGGAAGATAGTCGGTAGGTTTAGGAAGACGAGTGAGTATAGGATTTGGACCAAAAGTTCTTTAGCAATAGACTTTTGGTTATAGAGTGAATGTAAATGTCAGCACATATGAAGAGTCAGACACTATGTTGAACTGGGGAAAATATGTAGAAAAGCAGATATCAATGGAAACATTACGAAATCAGGCAAAGTATAAAGTGAGGGATAGAATTAGACATTTTCAACAGGGTTGAGTTTCAATATATAAATTAGGAAAAAACAAATATGTAGTCACCAATAGGAGTGACAATTGACAGCATTAGGCAACCTGGACATGGATGTTTTTAGAAATCCATGGTCACTTTCCATTTAGGCTTTGGTACAATCATAAGTGTGACCTTTCCATTTTTTGTCCAGAATATTACTGTGATAATGAGGTGACATGAGTATTTCTTTCACCATTTCTGGGAGCAATATATTGAAGATGTAAAATTAGAATCGGGCGTACAAATAGGTGTACCCTGTTTCCATGAACATAGAGAAAAACCACGAATAGACCATACTGTGAATAAATAATATAAATTTTTGGAACTTTAAATAATGAATTGAACTGATATCTGAAAAATAAAAGGAAATTGTATATTGATATACAATCATTCATTACAAACAGTTATATATCTAATGGAAATATTAGTGTTTTGGTTTATCATGAAGAGTGTGTGTGTTTTGCATCAAAATGATTATGGAAATTCAAAATAATGTGTTTGGAAAGAAGTCTCATGAAAAGACCAGTCAAGAAACCCTGACATTACATGTGTTCTGAAGCAAGAAGTGATTAATGTTGAAACAAATGCCTATTAATTTGTGAACTTGTGGATGAAATGTATATCCTATGATGTGCAAAAAAAGAAACAATAATGTACCAGTGTCGAATACAAATGAATGACAAATTACATATCATGTCCCATAGGAGTCTACTTGCATTGATGATAGACTGGGTCAGATACTGTAGAATAATTAGGTTCTGTATGCACCCTTCACTGAAGTTAGTAGTCAGTACTAGGAAACAAATATGTATTTCAGGTGGATGAATATTTCTGATTATAATCTTGTGAAAAGTTGATTATAAATCAACATACATGAACATGAATGAATTTAGAGAGTGTATACTAGACACATATATTTCATATTTGGAAAACTTTGGAGAGTATATCTATATCTATATCTTTACACACACACACACACACACACACACAACATTCCCAGACATTAAAAAGTACCAATATAAATGCCAATCGAAATTCATCAGTAAATATATATCATCCACAGATGCAAAAATATTTATGTTACTGAACATGAGTTTATGTATAATGTTGTTCTTCTAGGACGCTCTCTTATAGGTTGAATTTTCATTTCCAACAGCATTTAGGAGGAGTGAACACTTCTCACAATTTGTATCTGCCAAGACATCCACCTTACAAAAATGTACGTGTGATACCTGGTAGGATTCTATATATGCATATAAATATACATGTGTGAATAGGCTACAGAAATTGGGAACAAGTATTCACATATTTGTTAAGTTTAAAAACACATGGAGAATATTTCAATTAAAATTTGACTAGATGTATAACTCCTACCTTATATAATGCAAATGTCAATTCCAACTATAGAACATGTCTCCTCTGAAGTGCTTGTATTTCTATTGTGTTTGGTTAATTTTCCCCATTATATTAGGATGAATAGTCTGAGTCTACTAGGTATGGGTTAGTGTCAGGGATTCAGTACTTCGAATGAAAAATTGGAAAATGAATCCAATGTGTATGTAAATATATGCTGCACAAATATCCTCCCGCTCTCATCCAAAACAATGCCTTGACATTACCTTCACCCCAAGTAAGACACAATTAGAGGACAAGAGTTACGCAATCAGTGAATACATATCTGGAATGGAAAATGCTCAGGAGTTCACAACCTTGGAGGTGGTTTAGGAGTTTCCAAAAGTAAGGGACATGGTAAACACTCCACAAACATGTAACTCTGCTGGCCTAAAAACTGTTTGAGAAACTGCCTCTGAGCTTCCGCACTTGAAATATATGTTGTTTTCATGAGATTTGGCTTCCTTTGTAGTGAGACCATCAAAGTTGGGTCTGCATATATGTGACCTGGAGGACATGGTTTCTTATTTTCCAATGAACAAGATGAAGCAGTGCTGTATCCTCTCTTTATAGGTAAACTGAGGCCACTGGGGACTAAGTGTCTCCCCGTCTCCCCGTGTGGACTGTGAAGCCATTTGGTCCTCCTCCACTTTTTGTGGTGTTTAGGCTGCTGCACTTTGAGTTTGGTATTTGTTTCACGAAATACTAGCAGCTAAACTGGGACACAGTGCTGGAGGGAGTTCTGTCACGTGTGGTGGGTCAGGGTCTGCAAGAGAATGCACCAACTAGGCTTCTATCTCTCACAGCTTGCCCCATTGCCCCCTTGTCCATATCAACCTGATTCTTAATTTTCCTCTTAAAACTCTCCATATAACAAGATGCCTTTACATATAAGGGTCTGCTGGCAGCACCATGTCAGTTACAAGCCATTTGGAATCCAATGGTAGATGCACATGGTCGTACCTCGGATGTTTTATCAAACGCCTCCCCACCACTGCTCTAGACCCACTACTCAGCAGGCTCCAACTTAATGGCATCTCTGTTCTACACCATTTTCAAGAAACTCAGTAAATCAAGGCACTGTCTGGTATACTCATGATCAGCAACAGGACATCCAATGTTTGTCCAGTGCCACCTGGTCATAGGAATTTCAAAAATTTCATGGTATTTATCTAGCCATTTTTCAAGCATGAAGTTGGAGGCACTGTGGGTTTCAATTCATTAGGCAAACATTAAATGGTTAGGAAGCTCATTTCAATGAAATCTCTGGAGAAATGTCACAGGCAAGGCTTCCCAAAGAATGGACAAAAGGTCACATTAGGCCAGGCCCATTAAGGTCAACAATGTGAGGTCCATGTGTGTTTTGACTCTCAATTATGGCTGCCATTTCTTTAAGAATAAAATCATGTGATATCCTTGCTGAGATTCCCAGGCCTCTGTGGAAATCTACCCGGGGCCTAGGTCTCAGTTTCCAAGAGCGACTTTCATGCGTGGCCTCTTAAAATCCCAACAAAATTCACGGCAATGCTTCTCTGAGTTCAGTTCCAAAACCCAGTGTCTAAGGGGAATCACACCAGAGTTCAAGCCCACGTGGAACCAGTCATTTTTTCCAATGCCACACAAATGACCAACATTAAAACCAAAACACTCCCACATGGCCCTCACCTTATTCCATATAGTCAATCATCTTAACCTCTGGCTGGAGGTTTCCATGAGGGACGCAGCCCAAGACAGTGTCCAAAATCAGCTCGTTTGCCCCTCATTTGCCTAAAGTCAGGGTAGCCTGGACACCGTTGCTGTGAACCAGGAGTGAACAAATAAGCCTGCCGTTAATACTTCTGTGTTTCTCCAATTTGAGGCATACTGATTTTAGGTATGGATTCTTTAGGTGATTTAGAGTCATGCGAAAACACAAGCATCTCTGCAGGGCTTTAAGAACTCATTTGACTCACAGAATCCCTATTCTCATTTGTTGGAGTGCAGGAACCTAACAGAGGAAGGCAAGAGACTTCATCCACAATGAATGATATTTTTTTGCCATTTTGGTTTTGGAAGCTAACATGGGATCATTCTTAAGATCCATCAGGTGCTGAGAATCTAAGTCACAGCCACACACAGGTCCAAGAGGCTGATAAAGACACATCCCTTTCCAAAGCAATTAAACAAAGAGCCACAGGTGAGGCCCATTCATTTCCATTGGAAAACTGTTTTCTTCAAGCTTCACAAAGGGGTGGCCTGAGGCAAAGACCTTCCTGACATTCAGTGCAACACAACAATAAGTAAGCAAAAAGCCCAAAGCAGTGTTTCTGCACTGAGACTTTCATGGTCACACTGATATCTGAGTTTTCTGAGATGCTCGCCATTCTCTTCAAGTATCCAGTACATGGCTATGTCACAGAGCTTGGAGGTGGTACATATTTTGGACACAAATCCATGAGTCTATTCTGGAGAGTGGCCAGAATTCAGGAAGAAAACAACAACTTAGAAAGATAGCAGGTGTTGCACATCGATAAGACAAGCTGCAGTCCATTCATATATTGGGCAGGATGAATTATGGGAAGATTTATACTAGACAGGACACATCCATTAATGCATTCTCTTTTCTAATGTCTACAACAACGGACACAGTGGGTTACACAGAAACAGAAACACTCGCCGTGTCAAATGACTTACTAGAAACTGTCCACTCCAAACATAAACAAAACGCCTTTCCTATATATTCTCAGAACATGAGACAAAACAACAAACCCACACCCACTCCCACAAAGGTACCTCCTGCCCCCAAGTAGGTCTGTGACTATCCGGAGTGTCCTCTGACTGGTGGGCCATACTATGTTCCCCCGAAATAACCTGTCTTCTCTCAGATCTTGTTTCCTTTACCAACTCTGTGAAGATGTCAGGAAAAAGTGGTTAGCCACTACCTGTTTTCTCAGGAAAGGTCCATCTTCAGAGCTCTCCTGGCATTTGGCCATCCTCACATCATTAGGTACCAAGAAAACTGACTCTGTCCTTGGTAAATCCAAACAAGTGAGCCCACTGGGCCTGGGACTGGGACTGCCTCTGGGTGCCTGGCTTCTTGGATACCAAGTTCAGAGAGTTCCATCACCAAGGAAATGAGGTATGTCACATTCTTTGGAACTGAATGAGGTCACTGCCTTGGCAACCACTTTGTCCTAACAGTTGCTTCCAAGGGTTACATAAGATGGAGGTTTCCCCTACTTCTTGTGACACTTTCATAAGGTAGAATGTATATCAACCATTGGCACCCGGGAACAGCTCTCCACTCAGGCCTGGATTGTTCCACCTTGTCTACAATAAGAAGAGAGAGGCAGATTCAGACACATCCCTTCATCCTGACCAGGTTGTTTGCCATGGAAGATGACTTTTGCTCTCTCAGGTGCTTCATACCTGCCTACAACTTCTCCAGGTATCATTTGTGCATGGACATTTGAGGTTCTCATCTGGTGGAAGATTCCCAACGTTCCTGTATTGTAAGAACCCCTCTGTCCCTGCTCTTCTGTAAAATGATTGAGGGAACAGTGTATACTTGGGGTTAAAAACAGGTTTGATTTGGTGACGAATGATTCTGTGCTATGAATAATGGCATTGGGAACCTGCAATATTTACAAGAATATAGAGGTGAAATGTAAGTATGAAAACATAAATCTAGGTATGATTTGAAGCCCAGAAGGGTTTTGCCCTTGATTGGGATACTTAGCTTTGAATTATGTTCTGCAAAGATGTCTCAGATAATTCGAATTACAATGGCATAAGACGTTGTACATTGGATGATAGAATTTAGAAGAGAACATCAGGTCAAAAAGGGATATTCAGTAGGATTAGGAAGATAGTCGGTAGGTTTAGGAAGAAGAGTGAGTATAGGATTTGGACCAAAAGTTCTTTAGCAATAGATTTTTGGTTATAGAGTGAATGTAAATGTCAGCACATATGAAGAGTCAGTCACTATGTTGACTGGGGAAAATATGTAGAAAAGCAGATATCAATAGAAACATTACGAAATCAGGCAAAGTATAAAGTGAGGGATAGAATTAGACATTTTCAACAGTGTTGAGTTTGAATATATAAATTAGGAAAAAACAAATATGTAGTCACCAATAGGATTGACAATTGACAGCATTAGGCAACCTGGACATGGATGTTTTTAGAAATCCATGTTCACTTTCTATTTAGGCTTTGGTACAATCATAAGTGTGACCTTTCCATTTTTTGTCCAGAATATTACTGTGAGAATGAGGTGACATGAGTATTTCTTTCACCATTTCTGGGAGCAATATATTGAAGTAGTAATATTAGAATCGGGGTACAAAGAGGTGTACCCTGTTTCTATGAACATAGAAAAAAAGCATTAATAGACCATACTGTGAATAAATAAAATAATTTTTACAACTTTAAATAATGAATTGAACTGATATCTGAAAAATTAAAGGAAATCGTATATTGATATACAATCATTCATTCCAACCAGTTATATATCTATTGGAAATATTAGTGTTTTGGTTTATCATGAAGAGTGTGTGAGTTTTGCTTCAAAATGATTATGGAAATTCAAAATTATGTGTTTGGAAAGAAGTCTGCTGAAAAGACCAGTCAAGAAACCCTGACAATACATGTGTTCTGAAGCAAGAAGTGATTAAAGTTGAAACAAATGCCTATTAATTTGTGAACTTGTGGATGCAATGTATATCCTATGATGTGCAAAAACTGAAGAAACAATAATGTACCAGTGTCGAATACAAATGAATGACAAATTACATATCATGTCCCATAGGAGTCTTCTTGCATTGATGTTAGACTGGGTCAGTTACTGTAGAGTAATTAGGATTTGTATGCACCATTCACTCTAGTTAGGTTTCAGTACTATGAAACAAATATGTATTTCAGGTGGATGAATATTTCTGATTATAATCTTGTGAAAAGTTGATTATAAATCCACATACATGTACATGAATGAATTTAGAGAGTATATATTAGTCACATTTTTTCATATTTTGAAAAATTTGGAGAGTATATGTATACCTATGTCTATACACACACACAGACACCCACACACACACACAGACCCACACACACACACAGACACACACACACACACAACATTCACAGACATTAAAAAGTACCAATATAAATGCCAATCGAAATTCATCAGTAAATATATATCATCCACAGATGCAAAAATATTTATTTTACTGAACATGAGTTTATGCATAATTTTGTTCTACTAGGATGTTCTCCTATAGGTTGAATTTTCATTTCCAACAGCATTTAGGAGGAGTGAACTCTTCTCACAATTTGTATCTGCCAAGACAGCCACCTCACAAAAATGTATGTGTGATACCTGGTAGGATTCTATATATGCATATAAATATACATGTGTGAATAGGCTACAGAAAAAGGAAACAAGAATTCACATATTTGTTAAGTTTAAAAAGAGATGGAGAATATTTCAATTAAAATTTGACGAGATTTATAACTCCTACCTTATATAATCCAAATGTCAAGTCCAACTATACAACATGTCTCCTCTGAAGTGCTTGTATTTCTATTGTGTTGGGTTAATTTTCCCCATTATATTAGGATGAATAGTCTGAGTCTACTAGGTATGGGTTAGTGTCAGGGATTCAGTAATTCAAATGGAAAATTGGAAAATGAATCCAATGTGTATGTAAATATATGCTGCACAAATATCCTCGCGCTCTCATCCAGAACAATGCCTTGACATTACCTTCACCCCAAGTAAGACACAATTAGAGGAGAAGAGTTACAAAATCAGTGAATACATATCTGGAATGGAAAATGCTCAGGAGTTCACAACCTTGGAGGTGGTAGAGGAGTTTCCAAAAGTAAGGGACAGAGTAAACACTCCACAAACATGGAGCTCTGCTGGCCTAAAAACTTTTTGAGAAACTGCCTCTGAGCTTCCGCACTTGAAATATATGTTGTTTTCATGAGATTTGGCTTCCTTTGTAGTGAGAAAATCAAAGCTAGGTCTGCATCTATGTGACCTGGAGGACATGGTTTCTTATTTTCCAATGAACAAGATGAAGCAGTGCTGAATCCTCTCTTTTTAGGTAAATTGAGGCCACTAGGGACTAAGTGTCTCCCCGTCTCCCCGTGTGGACTGTGAATCCATTTGGTCCTCCTCCACTTTTTGTGGTGTTTCGGCTGCTGAACTGTGAGTTTGGTATTTGTTTCACGAAATACTAGCAGCTAAACTGGGACACAGTGCTGGAGGGAGTTCTGTCACGTGTGGTGGGTCAGGGTCTGCAAGAGAATGCACCAACTAGGCTTCTATCTCTCACAGCTTTCCCCATTGCCCCCTTGTCCATATCAACCTGATTCTTAATTTTCCTCTTAAAACTCTCCATATAACAAGATGCCTTTACATATAAGGGTCTGCTGGCAGCACCATGTCAGTTACAAGCCATTTGGAATCCAATGGTAGATCCACATGGCCCTACCACGGATGTTTTATCAAACACCTCCCCAGCACTGCTCTAGACCCACTACTCAGCAGGCTCCAAATTACTGGCATCTCTGTTCTACACCATTTTCATGAAACTCAGTAAATCAAGGCACTGTCTGGTATACTCATGATCAGCAATAGGACATCCAATGTTTCTCCAGTGCCACCTGGTCATAGGAATTTCAAAAATTTCATGGTATTTATCTAGCCATTTTTCAAGCATGAAGTTGGAGGCACTGTGGGTTTCAATTCATTCAGCAAACATTAAATGGTGAGGAAGCTCATTTCAATGAAATCTCTGGAGAAATCTCACAGGCAAGGCTTCCCAAAGAATGGACAAAAGGTCACATTAGGCCAGGCCCATTGAGGTCTAAAATGTGAGGTGCATGTGTGTTTTGACTCTCAACTATGGATGCCATTTCTTTAAGAATAAAATCATGTGATATCCTTGCTGAGATTCCCAGGCCTCTGTGGAAATCAACCCGGGGCCTACTTCTCAGTTTCCAAGAGCGACTTTCATGCGTGGCCTCTTAAAATCCCAACAAAATTCATAGCAATGCTTCTCTGAGTTCAGTTCCAAAACCCAGTGTTTAAGGGGAATCACACCAGAGTTCAAGCCCATGTGGAACCAGTCATTTTTTCCAATGCCACACAAATGACCAACATTAAAACCAAAACACTCCCACATGGCCCTCACCTTATTCCATATAGTCAATCATCTTAAACTCTGGCTGGAGTTTTCCATGAGGGGTGCAGCCCAAGACAGTGTCCAAAATCAGCTCGTTTGCCCCTCATTTGCCTAAGGTCAGGGTAGCCTGGACACCCTGACTTTAGGCAAATGAACCAGAAGTTGCTGTGAACCAGGAGTGAACAAATAAGCCTGCCGTTAATACTTCTATGTTTCTCCAATTTGAGGGCTACTGAATTTAGGTATCGATTCTTTAGGTGATTTAGAGTCATGCGAAAACACAAGCACCTCTGCAGGGCTTTGAAGAACTCATTTGACTCACAGAATCCCTATTCATATTTGTTGGAGTGCAGGAATCTAACAGAGGAAGGCAAGAGTCTTCATCCACAATGAATGATATTTTTTGCCATTTTGGTTTTGGAAGCTCACATGGGATCATTCTTAAGATCCATCAGGTTCTGAGAATCTAAGTCGCAGCCACACACAGGACCAAGAGGCTGATAAAGACACATCCCTTTCCAAAGCAACTAAGCAAAGAACCACAGGTGAGGCCCATTCATTTCCATTTGAAAACTGTTTTCTTCAGGCTTCACAAAGGGGTGGCCTGAGGCAAAGACCTTCCTGACATTCAGTGCAACACAACAATAAGTAAGCAAAAAGCCCAAAGCAGTGTTTCTGCACTGAGACTTTCCTGGTCACACTGATATCTGAGTTTTCTGAGATGCTCGCCATTCTATTCAACTATCCTTTACATGGCCATGTCACAGAGCTTGGAGGTGGTACATATTTTGGACACAAATCCCTGAGCCCATTCTGAGAGTGGCCAGAATTCAGGAAGAAAACAACAACTTAGAAAGATAGCAGGTGTTGCACATCGATAAGACAAGCTGCAGTCCATTCATATATTGGGCAGGATGAATTATAGGGAAGATTTATACTAGACAGGACACATCCATTAATGCATTCTCTTTTCTAATGTCTACAACAACGGACACAGTGGGATACACATAAACAGAAACACTCGCCTTGTCAAATGACTTACTAGAAACTGTCTGCTCCAAACCAAACAAACCGCCTTTTCGATCAATTCTCAGAACATGAGACAAAACAACAAACCCACACCCACTCCCACAAAGGCACCTCCTTCCCCCAAGTAGGTCTGTGACTATCCGGAGTGTCCTCTGACTGGTGGGCCATACTATGTTCCCCCGAAATGGCCTGTCTTCTCTCAGATCTTGTTTCCTTGACCAACTCTGTGAAGATGTCAGGAAAAAGTGGTTAGCCACTACCTGTTTTCTCAGGAAAGGTCCATCTTCAGAGCTCTCCTGGCATTTGGCCATCCTCACATCATTAGGTACCAAGAAAACTGACTCTGTCCTTGGTAAATCCAAACAAGTGAGCCCACTGGGCCTGGGACTGGGACTGCCTCTGGGTGCCTGGCTTCTTGGTTACCAAGTTCAGAGAGTTCCATCACCAAGGAAATGAGGTATGTCACATTCTTTGGAACTGAATGAGGTCACTGCCTTGGCAACCACTTTGTCCTAACAGTTGCTTCCAAGGGTTACATAAGATGGAGGTTTCCCCTACTTCCTGTGACACTTTCATAAGGTAGAATGTATATCAACCATTGGCACCTGGGAACAGCTCTCCACTCAGGCCTGGATTGTTCCACCTTGTCTACAATAAGAAGAGAGAGGCAGATTCAGACACATCCCTTCATCCTGACCAGGTTGTTTGCCATGGAAGATGACTTTTGCTCTCTCAGGTGCTTCATACCTGCCTACAACTTCTCCAGGTATCATTTGTGCATGGACATTTGAGGTTCTCATCTGGTGGAAGATTCCCAACGTTCCTGTATTGTAAGAACCCCTCTGTCCCTGCTCTTCTGTAAAATGATTGAGGGAACAGTGTATACTTGGGGTTAAAAACAGGTTTGATTTGGTGACGAATGATTCTGTGCTATGAATAATGGCATTGGGAACCTGCAATATTTACAAGAATATAGAGGTGAAATATAAGTATGAAAACAGAAATCTAGGTATGATTTGAAGCCCAGAAGGGTTTTGCCCTTGATTGGGATACTTAGCTTTGAATTATGTTCTGCAAAGATGTTTCAGATAATTTGAATTACAATGGCATAAGACGTTGTACATTGGATGATAGAATTTAGAAGAGAACATCAGGTCAAAAAGGGATATTCAGTAGGATTAGGAAGATAGTCGGTAGGTTTAGGAAGAAGAGTGAGTATAGGATTTGGACCAAAAGTTCTTTAGCAATAGATTTTTGGTTATAGAGTGAATGTAAATGTCAGCACATATGAAGAGTCAGTCACTATGTTGACTGGGGAAAATATGTAGAAAAGCAGATATCAATTGAAACATTACGAAATCAGGCAAAGTATAAAGTGAGGGATAGAATTAGACATTTTCAACAGTGTTGAGTTTGAATATATAAATTAGGAAAAAACAAATATGTAGTCACCAATAGGATTGACAATTGACAGCATTAGGCAACCTGGACATGGATGTTTTTAGAAATCCATGTTCACTTTCCATTTAGGCTTTGGTACAATCATAAGTGTGACCTTTCCATTTTTTGTCCAGAATATTACTGTGAGAATGAGGTGACATGAGTATTTCTTTCACCATTTCTGGGAGCAATATATTGAAGAAGTAATATTAGAATCGGGGTACAAAGAGGTGTACCCTGTTTCTATGAACATAGAAAAAAAGCATTAATAGACCATACTGTGAATAAATAAAATAATTTTTTCAACTTTAAATAATGAATTGAACTGATATCTGAAAAATTAAAGGAAATCGTATATTGATATACAATCATTCATTCCAACCAGTTATATATCTATTGGAAATATTAGTGTTTTGGTTTATCATGAAGAGTGTGTGAGTTTTGCTTCAAAATGATTATGGAAATTCAAAATTATGTGTTTGGAAAGAAGTCTGCTGAAAAGACCAGTCAAGAAACCCTGACAATACATGTGTTCTGAAGCAAGAAGTGATTAAAGTTGAAACAAATGCCTATTAATTTGTGAACTTGTGGATGCAATGTATATCCTATGATGTGCAAAACTGAAGAAACAATAATGTACCAGTGTCGAATACAAATGAATGACAAATTACATATCATGTCCCATAGGAGTCTTCTTGCATTGATGTTAGACTGGGTCAGTTACTGTAGAGTAATTAGGATTTGTATGCACCATTCACTCTAGTTAGGTTTCAGTACTATGAAACAAATATGTATTTCAGGTGGATGAATATTTCTGATTATAATCTTGTGAAAAGTTGATTATAAATCCACATACATGTACATGAATGAATTTAGAGAGTATATATTAGTCACATTTTTTCATATTTTGAAAAATTTGGGGAGTATATGTATACCTATGTCTATACACACACACAGACACCCACACACACACACAGACCCACACACACACACAGACACACACACACACACAACATTCACAGACATTAAAAAGTACCAATATAAATGCCAATCGAAATTCATCAGTAAATATATATCATCCACAGATGCAAAAATATTTATTTTACTGAACATGAGTTTATGCATAATTTTGTTCTACTAGGATGTTCTCCTATAGGTTGAATTTTCATTTCCAACAGCATTTAGGAGGAGTGAACTCTTCTCACAATTTGTATCTGCCAAGACAGCCACCTCACAAAAATGTATGTGTGATACCTGGTAGGATTCTATATATGCATATAAATATACATGTGTGAATAGGCTACAGAAAAAGGAAACAAGAATTCACATATTTGTTAAGTTTAAAAAGAGATGGAGAATATTTCAATTAAAATTTGACGAGATTTATAACTCCTACCTTATATAATCCAAATGTCAAGTCCAACTATACAACATGTCTCCTCTGAAGTGCTTGTATTTCTATTGTGTTGGGTTAATTTTCCCCATTATATTAGGATGAATAGTCTGAGTCTACTAGGTATGGGTTAGTGTCAGGGATTCAGTAATTCAAATGGAAAATTGGAAAATGAATCCAATGTGTATGTAAATATATGCTGCACAAATATCCTCGCGCTCTCATCCAGAACAATGCCTTGACATTACCTTCACCCCAAGTAAGACACAATTAGAGGAGAAGAGTTACAAAATCAGTGAATACATATCTGGAATGGAAAATGCTCAGGAGTTCACAACCTTGGAGGTGGTAGAGGAGTTTCCAAAAGTAAGGGACAGAGTAAACACTCCACAAACATGGAGCTCTGCTGGCCTAAAAACTTTTTGAGAAACTGCCTCTGAGCTTCCGCACTTGAAATATATGTTGTTTTCATGAGATTTGGCTTCCTTTGTAGTGAGAAAATCAAAGCTAGGTCTGCATCTATGTGACCTGGAGGACATGGTTTCTTATTTTCCAATGAACAAGATGAAGCAGTGCTGAATCCTCTCTTTTTAGGTAAATTGAGGCCACTAGGGACTAAGTGTCTCCCCGTCTCCCCGTGTGGACTGTGAATCCATTTGGTCCTCCTCCACTTTTTGTGGTGTTTCGGCTGCTGAACTGTGAGTTTGGTATTTGTTTCACGAAATACTAGCAGCTAAACTGGGACACAGTGCTGGAGGGAGTTCTGTCACGTGTGGTGGGTCAGGGTCTGCAAGAGAATGCACCAACTAGGCTTCTATCTCTCACAGCTTGCCCCATTGTCCCCTTGTCCATATCAACCTGATTCTTAATTTTCCTCTTAAAACTCTCCATATAACAAGATGCCTTTACATATAAGGGTCTGCTGGCAGCACCATGTCAGTTACAAGCCATTTGGAATCCAATGGTAGATCCACATGGCCCTACCACGGATGTTTTATCAAACACCTCCCCAGCACTGCTCTAGACCCACTACTCAGCAGGCTCCAAATTACTGGCATCTCTGTTCTACACCATTTTCATGAAACTCAGTAAATCAAGGCACTGTCTGGTATACTCATGATCAGCAATAGGATATCCAATGTTTCTCCAGTGCCACCTGGTCATAGGAATTTCAAAAATTTCATGGTATTTATCTAGCCATTTTTCAAGCATGAAGTTGGAGGCACTGTGGGTTTCAATTCATTCAGCAAACATTAAATGGTGAGGAAGCTCATTTCAATGAAATCTCTGGAGAAATCTCACAGGCAAGGCTTCCCAAAGAATGGACAAAAGGTCACATTAGGCCAGGCCCATTGAGGTCTACAATGTGAGGTGCATGTGTGTTTTGACTCTCAACTATGGATGCCATTTCTTTAAGAATAAAATCATGTGATATCCTTGCTGAGATTCCCAGGCCTCTGTGGAAATCAACCCGGGGCCTACTTCTCAGTTTCCAAGAGCGACTTTCATGCGTGGCCTCTTAAAATCCCAACAAAATTCATAGCAATGCTTCTCTGAGTTCAGTTCCAAAACCCAGTGTTTAAGGGGAATCACACCAGAGTTCAAGCCCACGTGGAACCAGTCATTTTTTCCAATGCCACACAAATGACCAACATTAAAACCAAAACACTCCCACATGGCCCTCACCTTATTCCATATAGTCAATCATCTTAAACTCTGGCTGGAGTTTTCCATGAGGGGTGCAGCCCAAGACAGTGTCCAAAATCAGCTCGTTTGCCCCTCATTTGCCTAAAGTCAGGGTAGCCTGGACACCCTGACTTTAGGCAAATGAACCAGAAGTTGCTGTGAACCAGGAGTGAACAAATAAGCCTGCCGTTAATACTTCTATGTTTCTCCAATTTGAGGGCTACTGAATTTAGGTATCGATTCTTTAGGTGATTTAGAGTCATGCGAAAACACAAGCACCTCTGCAGGGCTTTGAAGAACTCATTTGACTCACAGAATCCCTATTCATATTTGTTGGAGTGCAGGAATCTAACAGAGGAAGGCAAGAGTCTTCATCCACAATGAATGATATTTTTTGCCATTTTGGTTTTGGAAGCTCACATGGGATCATTCTTAAGATCCATCAGGTGCTGAGAATCTAAGTCGCAGCCACACACAGGACCAAGAGGCTGATAAAGACACATCCCTTTTTAAAGCAACTAAGCAAAGAACCACAGGTGAGGCCCATTCATTTCCATTTGAAAACTGTTTTCTTCAGGCTTCACAAAGGGGTGGCCTGAGGCAAAGACCTTCCTGACATTCAGTGCAACACAACAATAAGTAAGCAAAAAGCCCAAAGCAGTGTTTCTGCACTGAGACTTTCCTGGTCACACTGATATCTGAGTTTTCTGAGATGCTCGCCATTCTATTCAACTATCCTTTACATGGCCATGTCACAGAGCTTGGAGGTGGTACATATTTTGGACACAAATCCCTGAGCCCATTCTGAGAGTGGCCAGAATTCAGGAAGAAAACAACAACTTAGAAAGATAGCAGGTGTTGCACATCGATAAGACAAGCTGCATTCCATTCATATATTGGGCAGGATGAATTATAGGGAAGATTTATACTAGACAGGACACATCCATTAATGCATTCTCTTTTCTAATGTCTACAACAACGGACACAGTGGGATACACATAAACAGAAACACTCGCCTTGTCAAATGACTTACTAGAAACTGTCTGCTCCAAACCAAACAAACCGCCTTTTCGATCAATTCTCAGAACATGAGACAAAACAACAAACACACACCCACTCCCACAAAGGCACCTCCTTCCCCCAAGTAGGTCTGTGACTATCCGGAGTGTCCTCTGACTGGTGGGCCATACTATGTTCCCCCGAAATGGCCTGTCTTCTCTCAGATCTTGTTTCCTTGACCAACTCTGTGAAGATGTCAGGAAAAAGTGGTTAGCCACTACCTGTTTTCTCAGGAAAGGTCCATCTTCAGAGCTCTCCTGGCATTTGGCCATCCTCACATCATTAGGTACCAAGAAAACTGACTCTGTCCTTGGTAAATCCAAACAACTGAGCCCACTGGGCCTGGGACTGGGACTGCCTCTGGGTGCCTGGCTTCTTGGATACCAAGTTCAGAGAGTTCCATCACCAAGGAAATGAGGTATGTCACATTTTTTGGAACTGAATGAGGTCACTGCCTTGGCAACCACTTTGTCCTAACAGTTGCTTCCAAGGGTTACATAAGATGGAGGTTTCCCCTACTTCCTGTGACACTTTCATAAGGTAGAATGTATATCAACCATTGGCACCTGGGAACAGCTCTCCACTCAGGCCTGGATTGTTCCACCTTGTCTACAATAAGAAGAGAGAGGCAGATTCAGACACATCCCTTCATCCTGACCAGGTTGTTTGCCATGGAAGATGACTTTTGCTCTCTCAGGTGCTTCATACCTGCCTACAACTTCTCCAGGTATCATTTGTGCATGGACATTTGAGGTTCTCATCTTGTGGAAGATCCCCAACTTTCCTGTATTGTAAGAACCCCTCTGTCCCTGCTCTTCTGTAAAATGATTGAGGGAACAGTGTATACTTGGGGTTAAAAACAGGTTTGATTTGGTGACGAATGATTCTGTGCGATGAATAATGGGATTGGGAACCTGCAATATTTACAAGAATATAGAGGTGAAATATAAGTATGAAAACCGAAATCTACGTATGATTTGAAGCCCAGAAGGGTTTTGCCCTTGATTGGGATACTTAGCTTTGAATTATGTTCTGCAAAGATGTCTCAGATAATTTGATATACAATGGCATAGGACCTTGTACATTGGATGATTGAATTTAGAAGAGAACATCCAGTCAAAAAGGGATATTCAGTAGGATTAGGAAGATAGTCGGTAGGTTTAGGAAGATGAGTGAGTATAGGATTTGGACCAAAAGTTCTTTAGCAATAGACTTTTGGTTATAGAGTGAATGTAAATGTCAGCACATATGAAGAGTCAGACACTATGTTGAACTGGGGAAAATATGTAGAGAAGCAGATATCAATGGAAACATTACGAAATCAGGCAAAGTATAAAGTGAGGGATAGAATTAGACATTTTAAAAGGGTTGAGTTTCAATATATAAATTAGGAAAAAACAAATATGTAGTCACCAATAGGAGTGACAATTGACAGCATTAGTCAACCTGGACATGGATGTTTTTAGAAATCCATGTTCACTTTCGATTTAGGCTTTGGTACAATCATAAGTGTGACCTTTCCATTTTTTGTCCAGAATATTACTGTGATAATGAGGTGACTTGAGTATTTCTTTCACCATTTCTGGGAGCAATATATTGAAGATGTAAAATTAGAATCGGGCGTACAAATAGGTGTACCCTGTTTCTATGAACATAGAGAAAAACCACGAATAGACCATACTGTGAATAAATAATATAAGTTTTTTGAACTTTAAATAATGAATTGAACTGATATCTGAAAAATAAAAGGAAATTGTATATTGATATACAATCATTCATTCCAACCAGTTATATATCTATTGGAAATATTAGTGTTTTGGTTTATCATGAAGAGTGTGTGAGTTTTGCTTCAAAATGATTATGGAAATTCAAAATAATGTGTTTGGAAAGAAGTCTCATGAAAAGACCAGTCAAGAAACCCTGACAATACATGTGTTCTGAAGCAAGAAGTGATTAATGTTGAAACAAATGCCTATTAATTTGTGAACTTGTGGATGAAATGTGTATCCTATGATGTGCAAAAACTGAAGAAACAATAATGTACCAGTGTCGAATACAAATGAATGACAAATTACATATCATGTCCCATAGGAGTCTACTTGCATTGATGTTAGACTGGGTCAGATACTGTAGAATAATTAGGATTTGTATGCACCCTTCACTGAAGTTAGTAGTCAGTACTAGGAAACAAATATGTATTTCAGGTGGATGAATATTTCTGATTATAATCTTGTGAAAAGTTGATTATAAATCAACATACATGAACATGAGTGAATTTAGAGAGTGTATACTAGACACATATATTTCATATTTGGAAAACTTTGGAGAGTATATCTATATCTATAACTATACACACACACACACACACACACACACACACACACACAACACTCACAGACATTAAAAAGTACCAATATAAATGCCAATCGAAATTCATCAGTAAATATATATCATCCACAGATGCAAAAATATTTATGTTTCTGACATGAGTTTATGTATAATGTTGTTCTTCTAGGACGCTCTCTTATAGGTTGAATTTTCATTTCCAACAGCATTTAGGAGGAGTGAACACTTCTCACAATTTGTATCTGCCAAGACATCCACCTTACAAAAATGTACGTGTGATACCTGGTAGGATACTATATATGCATATAAATATACATGTGTGAATAGGCTACAGAAATTGGAAACAAGTATTCACATATTTGTTAAGTTTAAAAACACATGGAGAATATTTCAATTAAAATTTGACTAGATGTATAACTCCTACCTTATATAATGCAAATGTCAAGCCAAACTATAGAACATGTCTCCTCTGAAGTGCTTGTATTTCTATTGTGTTGGGTTAATTTTCCCCATTATATTAGGATGAATAGTCTGAGTCTACTAGGTATGGGTTAGTGTCAGGGATTCAGTACTTCGAATGAAAAATTGGAAAATGAATCCAATGTGTATGTAAATATATGCTGCACAAATATCCTCCCGCTCTCATCCAAAACAATGCCTTGACATTACCTTCACCCCAAGTAAGACACAATTAGAGGACAAGAGTTACGCAATCAGTGAATACATATCTGGAATGGAAAATACTCAGGAGTTCACAACCTTGGAGGTGGTTTAGGAGTTTCCAAAAGTAAGGGACATGGTAAACACTCCACAAACATGTAACTCTGCTGGCCTAAAAACTGTTTGAGAAACTGCCTCTGAGCTTCCGCACTTGAAATATATGTTGTTTTCATGAGATTTGGCTTCCTTTGTAGTGAGACCATCAAAGCTGGGTCTGCATCTATGTGACCTGGAGGACATGGTTTCTTATTTTCCAATGAACAAGATGAAGCAGTGCTGAATCCTCTCTTTATATGTAAACTGAGGCCACTGGGGACTAAGTGTCTACCCGTCTCCCCTATGGACTGTGAAGCCATTTGGTCCTCCTCCACTTTTTGTGGTGTTTCGGCTGCTGCACTGTGAGTTTGGTATTTGTTTCACGAAATACTAGCAGCTAAACTGGGACACAGTGCTGGAGGGAGTTCTGTCACGTGTGGTGGGTCAGGGTCTGCAAGAGAATGCACCAACTAGGCTTCTATCTCTCACAGCTTGCCCCATTGCCCCCTTCTCCATATCAACCTGATTCTTAATTTTCCTCTTAAAACTCTCCATATAACAAGATGCCTTTACATATAAGGGTCTGCTGGCAGCACCATGTCAGTTACAAGCCATTTGGAATCCAGTGGTAGATGCACATGGTCCTACCACGGATGTTTTATCAAACGCCTCCCCACCACTGCTCTAGACCCACTACTCAGCAGGTTCCAAATTACTGGCATCTCTGTTCTACACCATTTTCATGAAACTCAGTAAATCAAGGCACTGTCTGGTATACTCATGATCAGAAACAGGACATCCAATGTTTCTCCAGTGCCACCTGGTCATAGGAATTTCAAAAATTTCATGGTATTTATCTAGCCATTTTTCAAGCATGAAGTTGGAGGCACTGTGGGTTTCAATTCATTAGGCAAACATTAAATGGTGAGGAAGCTCATTTCAATGAAATGTCTGGACAACTGTCACAGGCAAGGCTTCCCAAAGAATGGACAAAACGTCACATTAGGCCAGGCCCATTGAGGTCAACAATGTGAGGTCCATGTGTGTTTTGACTCTCAATTATGGCTGCCATTTCTTTAAGAATAAAATCATGTGATATCCTTGCTGAGATTCCCAGGCCTCTGTGGAAATCTACCCGGGGCCTAGGTCTCAGTTTCCAAGAGCGACTTTCATGCGTGGCCTCTTAAAATCCCAACAAAATTCATGGCAATGCTTCTCTGAGTTCAGTTTTAAAACCCAGTGTCTAAGGGGAATCACACCAGAGTTCAAGCCCACGTGGACCCAGTCATTTTTTCCAATGCCACACAAATGACCAACATTAAAACCAAAACACTCCCACATGGCCCTCACCTTATTCCATATAGTCAATCATCTTAACCTCTGGCTGGAGGTTTCCATGAGGGACGCAGCCCAAGACAGTGTCCAAAATCAGCTCGTTTGCCCCTCATTTGCCTAAAGTCAGGGTAGCCTGGACACCGTTGCTGTGAACCAGGAGTGAACAAATAAGCCTGCCGTTAATACTTCTGTGTTTCTCCAATTTGAGGCCTACTGATTTTAGGTATGGATTCTTTAGGTGATTTAGAGTCATGCGAAAACACAAGCACCTCTGCAGGGCTTTAAGAACTCATTTGATCCAAAGAATCCCTATTCTTATTTGTTGGAGTGCAGGAACCTAACAGAGGAAGGCAAGAGACTTCATCCACAATGAATGATATTTTTTTGCCATTTTGGTTTTGGAAGCTAACATGGGATCATTCTTAAGATCCATCAGGTGCTGAGAATCTAAGTCACAGCCACACACAGGTCCAAGAGGCTGATAAAGACACATCCCTTTCCAAAGCAATTAAACAAAGAGCCACAGGTGAGGCCCATTCATTTCCATTTGAAAACTGTTTTCTTCAAGCTTCACAAAGGGGTGGCCTGAGGCAAAGACCTTATTGACATTCAGTGCAACACAACAATAAGTAAGCAAAAGGCCCAAAGCAGGGTTTCTGCACTGAGACTTTCCTAGTCACACAGAAATCTGAGTTTTCTGAGATGCTCGCCATTCTCTTCAACTATCCTTTACATGGCCATGTCACAGAGCTTGGAGGTGGTACATATTTTGGACACAAATCCCTGAGCCTATTCTGGAGAGTGGCCAGAATTCAGGAAGAAAACAACAACTTAGAAAGATAGCAGGTGTTGCACATCCATAAGAGAAGATGCAGTCCATTCATATGTTGGGCAGGATGAATTATGGGAAGATTTATACTAGACAGGACACATCCATTAATGCATTCTCTTTTCTAATGTCTACAACAACGGACACAGTGGGATACACATAAACATCAACACTCGCCTTGTCAAATGACTTACTGTCCGCTCCAAACCAAACAAACCGCCATTTCTATCTATTCTCAGAACATGAGACAAAACAACAAACCCAAACCCACTCCCACAAAGGCACCTCCTTCCCCCAAGTAGGTCTGTGAGTATCTGGAGTGTCCTCTGACTGTGGGCCATAATATGTTCCTTCGAAATGGCCTGTCTTCTCTCAGATCTTGTTTCCTTGACCAACTCTGTGAAGATGTCAGGAAAAAGTGGGTAGCCACTACCTGTTTACTCAGGAAAGGTCCATCTTCAGAGCTCTCCTGGCATTTGGCCATCCTCCCATCATTAGGGACCAAGAAAACTGACTCTGTCCTTGGTAAATCCAAACAAGTGAGCCCACTGGGCCTGGTACTGGGACTGCCTCTGGGTGCCTGGCTTCTTGGGTACCAAGTTCAGAGATTTCCATCACCAAGGAAATAAGGTATGTCACATTCTTTGGAACTGAATGAGGTCACTGCCTTGGAAACCACTTTGTCCTAACAGTTGCTTCCAAGGGTAACATAAGATGGAGGTTGCCCCTACTTCCTGTGACACTTTCATAAGATAGAATGTATATCAACCATTGGCACCCGGGAACAGCTCTCCACTCAGGCCTGGATTGTTCCACCTTGTCTACAATAAGAAGAGAGAGGCAGATTCAGACACATCCCTTCATCCTGACCAGGTTGTTTGCCATGGAAGATGACTTTTGCTCTCTCAGGTGCTTCATACCTGCCTACAACTTCTCCAGGTATCATTTTTGCATGGACATTTGAGGTTCTCATCAGGTGGAAGGTTCCCAACTTTCCTGTATTGTCAGAACCACTCTGTCCCTGCACTTCTGTAAAATGATTGAGGAAACAGTGTATACTTGGGGTTAAAAACAGGTTTGATTTGGTGACGAATGATTCTGTGCGATGAATAATGGTATTGGGAACCTGCAATATTTACAAGAATATAGAGGTGAAATATAAGTATGAAAACCGAAATCTACGTATGATTTGAAGCCCAGAAGGGTTTTGCCCTTGATTGGGATACTTAGCTTTGAATTATGTTCTGCAAAGATGTCTCAGATAATTCGATATACAATGGTATAGGACCTTGTACATTGGTTGATTGAATTTAGAAGAGAACATCCAGTCAATGGGATATTCAGTAGGATTAGGAAGATAGTCTGTAGGTTTAGGAATAAGAGTGAGTATAGGATTTGGACCAAAAGTTCTTTAGCAATAGACTTTCGGTTATAGAGTGAATGTAAATGTCAGCACATATGAAGAGTCAGTCACTATGTTGAACTGGGGAAAATATGTAGAAAAGCAGATATCAATGGAAACATTACGAAATCAGGCAAAGTATAAAGTCAGGGATAGAATTAAGCTGTGAGAGATAGAAGCATAGTTGGTGCATTCTCTTGCAGACCCTGACCCACCACACATGACAGAACTCCCTCCAGCACTGTGTCCCAGTTTATCTCTTAGTATTTCGTGAAACAAATACCAAACTCACAGTGCAGCAGCAAAAACACCACAAAAAGAGGAGAAGGAACAAATGGCTTCACAGTCCACACGGGGAGACTCTTAGTCCCCAGTGGCCTCAGTTTACCTACAAAAAGCGGATTCAGCACTGCTTCATCTTGTTCATTGGAAAATAAGAAACCATGTCCTCCAGGCCACATAGATGCAGACCTTGTCCATATCAACCTGATTCTTAATTTTAATCTGCTAACTCTCCATATAACAAGATGCATTTACATATAAGGGTCTGCTGGCTGCACCATGTCAGTTACAAGCCATTTGGAATCGAATGGTAGATCCACATGGCCCTACCACGGATGTTTTATCAAACACCTCCCCACCACTGCTCTAGACCCACTAATAAGCAGGCTCCAACATACTGGCATCTCTGTTCTACACCATTTTCATGAAACTCAGTGAATCAAGGCACTGTCTGGTATACTCATGATCAGCAACAGGACATCCAATGTTTCTCCAGTGCCACCTGGTCATAGGAATTTCAAAAATTTCATGGTATTTATCTAGCCATTTTTCAAGCATGAAGTTGGAGGCACTGTGGGTTTCAATTCATTCAGCAAACATTAAATGGTGAGGAAGCTCATTTCAATGAAATCTCTGGAGAAATCTCACAGGCAATGCTTCCCAAAGAATGGACAAAAGGTCACATTAGGCCAGGCCCATTGAGGTCTACAATGTGAGGTGCATGTGTGTTTTGACTCTCAACTATGGATGCCATTTCTTTAAGAATAAAATCATGTGATATCCTTGCTGAGATTCCCAGGCCTCTGTGGAAATCTACCCGGGGCCTACTTCTCAGTTTCCAAGAGCGACTTTCATGCGTGGCCTCTTAAAATCCCAACAAAATTCATAGCAATGCTTCTCTGAGTTCAGTTCCAAAACCCAGTGTCTAAGGGGAATCACACCAGAGTTCAAGCCCACGTGGAACCAGTCATTTTTTCCAACGCCACACAAATGACCAACATTAAAACCAAAACACTCCCACATGGCCCTCACCTTATTCCATATAGTCAATCATCTTAACCTCTGGCTGGAGGTTTCCATGAGGGGTGCAGCCCAAGACAGTGTCGAAAATCAGCTCGTTTGACCCTCATTTGCCTAAAGTCAGGGTAGCCTGGACACCGTTGCTGTGAACCAGGAGTGAAAAAATAACCCTGCCATTAATACTTCTATGTTTCTCCAATTTGAGGGCTACTGATTTTAGGTATCGATTCTTTAGGTGATTTAGAGTCATGCGAAAACACAAGCACCTCTGCAGGGCTTTGAAGAACTCATTTGACTCACAGAATCCCTATTCTCATTTGTTGGAGTGCAGGAACCCAACAGAGGAAGGCAAGAGTCTTCATCCACAATGAATGATATTTTTTGCCATTCTGGTTTTCGAAGCTCACACGGGATCATTCTTAAGATCCATCAGGTGCTGAGAATCTAAGTCACAGCCACACACAGGTCCAAGAGGCTGATAAAGACACATCCCTTTCCAAAGCAATTAAGCAAAGAGCCACAGGTGAGGCCCATTCATTTCCATTTGAAAACTGTTTTCTTCAGGCTTCACAAAGGGGTGGCCTGAGGCAAAGACCTTCCTGACATTCAGTGCAACACAACAATAAGTAAGCAAAAAGCCCAAGGCAGTGTTTCTGCACTGAGACTTTCCTGGTCACACTGATATCTGAGTTTTCTGAGATGCTCACCATTCTCTTCAACTATCCTTTACATGGCCATGTCACAGAGCTTGGAGGTGGTACATATTTTGGACACAAATCCCTGAGCCCATTCTGGAGAGTGGACAGAATTCAGGAAGAAAACAACAACTTAGAAAGATAGCAGGTGTTGAACATCGATAAGACAAGCTGCAGTCCATTCATATATTGGGCAGGATGAATTATAGGGAAGATTTATACTAGACAGGACACATCCATTAATGCATTCTCTTTTCTAATGTCTACAACAACGGACACAGTGGGATACACATAAACAGAAACACTCGCCTTGTCAAATGACTTACTAGAAACTGTCTGCTCCAAACCAAACAAACCGCCTTTTCGATCTATTCTCAGAACATGAGACAAAACAACAAACACACACCCACTCCCACAAAGGCACCTCCTTCCCCCAAGTAGGTCTGTGACTATCCGGAGTGTCCTCTGACTGGTGGGCCATACTATGTTCCCCCGAAATGGCCTATCTTCTCTCAGATCTTGTTTCCTTTACCAACTCTGTGAAGATGTCAGGAAAAAGTGGTTAGCCACTACCTGTTTTCTCAGGAAAGGTCCATCTTCTGAGCTCTCCTGGCATTTGGCCATCCTCACATCATTAGGTACCAAGAAAACTGACTCTATACTTGGTAAATCCAAACAAGTGAGCCCACTGGGCCTGGGACTGGGACTGCCTCTGGGTGCCTGGCTTCTTGGATACCAAGTTCAGAGAGTTCCATCACCAAGGAAATGAGGTATGTCACATTCTTTGGAACTGAATGAGGTCCCTGCCTTGGTAACCACTTTGTCCTAACAGTTGCTTCCAAGGGTTCCATAAGATGGAGGTTTCCCCTACTTCCTGTGACACTTTCATAAGGTAGAATGTATATCAACCATTGGCACCTGGGAACAGCTCTCCACTCAGGCCTGGATTGTTCCACCTTGTCTACAATAAGAAGAGAGAGGCAGATTCAGACACCTCCCTTCATCATGACCAGGTTGTTTGCCATGGAAGATGACTTTTGCTCTCTCAGGTGCTTCATACCTGCCTACAACTTCTCCAGGTATCATTTGTGCATGAACATTTGAGGTTCTCATCTGGTGGAAGATCCCCAACTTTCCTGTATTGTAAGAACCCCTCTGTCCCTGCTCTTCTGTAAAATGATTGAGGGAACAGTGTATACTTGGGGTTAAAAACAGGTTTGATTTGGTGACGAATGATTCTGTGCGATGAATAATGGGATTGGGAACCTGCAATATTTACAAGAATATAGAGGTGAAATATGAGTATGAAAAAAGAAATCTAGGTATGATTTGAAGCCCAGAAGGGTTTTGCCCTTGATTGGGATACTTAGCTTTGAATTATGTTCTGCAAAGATATCTCAGATAATTTGATATACAATGGCATAGGACCTTGTACATTGGATGATTGAATTTAGAAGAGAACATCCAGTCAAAAAGGGATATTCAGTAGGATTAGGAAGATAGTCTGTAGGTTTAGGAAGACGAGTGAGTATAGGATTTGGACCAAAAGTTCTTTAGCAATAGACTTTTGGTTATAGAGTGAATGTAAATGTCAGCACATATGAAGAGTCAGTCACTATGTTGAACTGGGGAAAATATGTAGAAAAGCAGATATCAATGGAAACATTACAAAATCAGGCAAAGTATAAAGTGAGGCATAGAATTAGACATTTTCAACAGGGTTGAGTTTCAATATATAAATTAGGAAAAAACAAATATGTAGTCACCAATAGGATTGACAATTGACAGCATTAGGCAACCTGGACATGGATGTTTTTAGAAATCCATTTTCACTTTCTATTTAGGCTTTGGTACAATCATAAGTGTGACCTTTCCATTTTTTGTCCAGAATATTACTGTGATAATGAGGTGACATGAGTATTTCTTTCACCATTTCTGGGAGCAATATATTGAAGATGTAAAATTAGAATCGGGGGTACAAATAGGTGTACCCTGTTTCTATGAACATAGAGAAAAACCACGAATAGACGATACTATGAATAAATAATATGACTTTTTTGAACTTTAAATAATGAATTGAACTGATATCTGAAAAATTAAAGAAAATTGTATATTGATATACAGTCATTCATTCCAACCAGTTATATATCTAATGGAAATACTAGTGTTTTGGTTTATCATGAAGAGTGTGTGAGTTTTGCTTCAAAATGATTATGGAAATTCAAAATAATGTGTTTGGAAAGAAGTCTCATGAAAAGACCAGTCACGAAACCCTGACAATACATGTGTTCTGAAGCAAGAAGTGATTAAAGTTGAAACAAATGCCTATTAATTTGTGAACTTGTGGATGAAATGTATATCCTATGATGTGCAAAAACTGAAGAAACAATAATGTACCAGTGTCGAATACAAATGAATGACAAATTACATATCATGTCCCATAGGAGTCTACTTGCATTGATGTTAGACTGGGTCAGATACTGTAGAATAATTAGGATTTGTATGCACCCATCACTGAAGTTAGTAGTCAGTACTAGGAAACAAATATGTATTTCAGGTGGATGCATATTTCTGATTATAATCTTGTGAAAAGTTGATTATAAATCAACATACATGAACATGAATGAATTTAGAGAGTGTATACTAGACACATATATTTCATATTTGGAAAACTTTGGAGAGTATATCTATATCTATATCTATACACACACACACACACACACACACACACACACACACACAACACTCACAGACATTAAAAAGTACCAATATAAATGCCAATCGAAATTCATCAGTAAATATATATCATCCACAGATGCAAAAATATTTATGTTACTGAACATGAGTTTATGTATAATGTTGTTCTTCTAGGACGCTCTCTTATAGGTTGAATTTTCATTTCCAACAGCATTTAGGAGGAGTGAACACTTCTCACAATTTGTATCTGCCAAGACATCCACCTTACAAAAATGTACGTGTGATACCTGGTAGGATTCTATATATGCATATAAATATACATGTGTGAATAGGCTACAGAAATTGGAAACAAGTATTCACATATTTGTTAAGTTTAAAAACACATGGAGAATATTTCAATTAAAATTTGACTAGATGTATAACTCCTACCTTATATAATGCAAATGTCAAGTCCAACTATAGAACATGTCTCCTCTGAAGTGCTTGTATTTCTATTGTGTTGGGTTAATTTTCCCCATTATATTAGGATGAATAGTCTGAGTCTACTAGGTATGGGTTAGTGTCAGGGATTCAGTACTTCGAATGAAAAATTGGAAAATGAATCCAATGTGTATGTAAATATATGCTGCACAAATATCCTCCCGCTCTCATCCAAAACAATGCCTTGACAATACCTTCACCCCAAGTAAGACACAATTAGAGGAGAAGAGTTACAAATTCAGTGAATACATATCTGGAATGGAAAATGCTAAGGAGTTCACAGCCGTGGAGGTGGTTTAGGAGTTTCCAAAAGTAAGGGACATGGTAAACACTCCACAAACATGTAACTTTGCTGGCCTAAAAACTTTTTGAGAAACTGCCTCTGACCTTCCGCACATGAAATATATGTTGTTTTCATGAGATTTGGCTTCCTTTGAGTGAGACCATCAAAGCTGGGTCTGCATCTATGTGACCTGGAGGACATGGTTTCTTATTTTCCAATTAACAAGATGAAGCAGTGCTGAATCCTCTCTTTTTGGGTAAATTGAGGCCACTGGGAACTAAGTGTCTCCCCGTCTCCCCGTGTGGACTGTGATGCCATTTTGACCTCCTCCACTTTTTGTGGTGTTTAGGCTGCTGCACTGTGAGTTTGGTATTTGTTTCACGAAATACTAGCAGCTAAACTGTGACACAGTGCTGGAGGGAGTTCTGTCACGTGTGGTGGGTCAGGGTCTGCAAGAGAATGCACCAACTAGGCTTCTATCTCTCACAGCTTGCCCCATTGCCCCCTTGTCCATATCAACCTGATTCTTAATTTTCCTCTTAAAACTCTCCATATAACACGATGCCTTTACATATAAGGGGCTGCTGGCAGCACCATGTCAGTTACAAGCCATTTGGAATCCAATGGTAGATCCACATGGCCCTACCACGGATGTTTTATCAAACACCTCCCCACCACTGCTCTAGACCCACTACTCAGCAGGCTCCAACTTACTGGCATCTCTGTTCTACAGCATTTTCATGAAACTCAGTAAATCAAGGCACTGTCTGGTATACTCATGATCAGCAATAGGACATCCAATGTTTCTCCAGTGCCACCTGGTCATAGGAATTTCAAAAATTTCATGGTATTTATCTAGCCATTTTTCAAGCATGAAGTTGGAGGCACTGTGGGTTTCAATTCATTCAGCAAACATTAAATGGTGAGAAAGCTCATTTCAATGAAATCTCTGGAGAAATCTCACAGGCAAGGCTTCCCAAAGAATGGACAAAAGGTCACATTAGGCCAGGCCCATTGAGGTCTACAATGTGAGGTGCATGTGTGTTTTGACTCTCAACTATGGATGCCATTTCTTTAAGAATAAAATCATGTGATATCCTTGCAGAGATTCCCAGGCCTCTGTGGAAATCTACCCGGGGCCTACTTCTCAGTTTCCAAGAGCGACTTTCATGCGTGGCCTCTTAAAATCCCAACAAAATTCATAGCAATGCTTCTCTGAGTTCAGTTCCAAAACCCAGTGTCTAAGGGGAATCACACCAGAGTTCAAGCCCACGTGGAACCAGTCATTTTTTCCAATGCCACACAAATGACCAACATTAAAACCAAAACACTCCCACATGGCCCTCACCTTATTCCATATAGTCAATCATCTTAACCTCTGGCTGGAGGTTTCCATGAGGGTTGCAGCCCAAGACAGTGTCCAAAATCAGCTCGTTTGCCCCTCATTTGCCTAAAGTCAGGGTAGCCTGGACACCGTTGCTGTGAACCAGGAGTGAACAAATAAGCCTGCCATTAATACTTCTATATTTCTCCAATTTGAGGGCTACTGATTTTAGGTATCGATTCTTTAGGTGATTTAGAGTCATGCGAAAACACAAGCACCTCTGCAGGGCTTTGAAGAACTCATTTGACTCACAGAATCCCTATTCTCATTTGTTGGAGTGCAGGAACCTAACAGAGGAAGGCAAGAGTCTTCATCCACAATGAATGATATTTTTTGCCATTCTGGTTTTCGAAGCTCACACGGGATCATTCTTAAGATCCATCAGGTGCTGAGAATCTAAGTCACAGCCACACACAGGTCCAAGAGGCTGATAAAGACACATCCCTTTCCAAAGCAATTAAGCAAAGAGCCACAGGTGAGGCCCATTCATTTCCATTTGAAAACTGTTTTCTTCAGGCTTCACAAAGGGGTGGCCTGAGGCAAAGACCTTCCTGACATTCAGTGCAACACAACAATAAGTAAGCAAAAAGCCCAAAGCAGTGTTTCTGCACTGAGACTTTCCTGGTCACACTGATATCTGAGTTTTCTGAGATGCTCGCCATTCTCTTCAACTATCCTTTACATGGCCATGTCACAGAGCTTGGAGGTGGTACATATTTTGGACACAAATCCCTGAGCCAATTCTGGAGAGTGGACAGAATTCAGGAAGAAAACAACAACTTAGAAAGATAGCAGGTGTTGCACATCGATAAGACAAGCTGCAGTCCATTCATATATTGGGCAGGATGAATTATAGGGAAGATTTATACTAGACAGGACACATCCATTAATGCATTCTCTTTTCTAATTTCTACAACAACGGACACAGTGGGATACACATAAACAGAAACACTCGCCTTGTCAAATGACTTACTAGAAACTGTCTGCTCCAAACCAAACAAACCACCTTTTCGATCTATTCTCAGAACATGAGACAAAACAACAAACACACACCCACTCCCACAAAGGCACCTCCTTCCCCCAAGTAGGTCTGTGACTATCCGGAGTGTCCTCTGACTGGTGGGCCATACTATGTTCCCCCGAAATGGCCTATCTTCTCTCAGATCTTGTTTCCTTGACCAACTCTGTGAAGATGTCAGGAAAAAGTGGTTAGCCACTACCTGTTTTCTCAGGAAAGGTCCATCTTCTGAGCTCTCCTGGCATTTGGCCATCCTCACATCATTAGGTACCAAGAAAACTGACTCTGTCCTTGGTAAATCCAAACAAGTGAGCCCACTGGGCCTGGGACTGGGACTGCCTCTTGGTGCCTGGCTTCTTGGATACCAAGTTCAGAGAGTTCCATCACCAAGGAAATGAGGTATGTCACATTCTTTGGAACTGAATGAGGTCACTGCCTTGGCAAGCACTTTGTCCTAACAGTTGCTTCGAAGGGTTACATAAGATGGAGGTTTCCCCTACTTCCTGTGACACTTTCATAAGGTAGAATGTATATCAACCATTGGCACCTGGGAACAGCTCTCCACTCAGGCCTGGATTGTTCCACCTTGTCTACAATAAGAAGAGAGAGGCAGATTCAGACACATCCCTTCATCATGACCAGGTTGTTTGCCATGGAAGATGACTTTTGCTCTCTCAGGTGCTTCATACCTGCCTACAACGTATCCAGGTATCATTTGTGCATGGACATTTGAGGTTCTCATCTGGTGGTAGATCCCCAACTTTCCTGTATTGTAAGAACCCCTCTGTCCCTGCTCTTCTGTAAATGATTGAGGGAACAGTGTATACTTGGGGTTAAAAACAGGTTTGATTTGGTGACGAATGATTCTGTGCGATGAATAATGGGATTGGGAACCTGCAATATTTACAAGAATATAGAGGTGAAATATGAGTATGAAAAAAGAAATCTAGGTATGATTTGAAGCCCAGAAGGGTTTTGCCCTTGATTGGGATACTTAGCTTTGAATTATGTTCTGCAAAGATATCTCAGATAATTTGATATACAATGGCATAGGACCTTGTACATTGGATGATTGAATTTAGAAGAGAACATCCAGTCAAAAAGGGATATTCAGTAGGATTAGGAAGATAGTCTGTAGGTTTAGGAAGACGAGTGAGTATAGGATTTGGACCAAAAGTTCTTTAGCAATAGACTTTTGGTTATAGAGTGAATGTAAATGTCAGCACATATGAAGAGTCAGTCACTATGTTGAACTGGGGAAAATATGTAGAAAAGCAGATATCAATGGAAACATTACAAAATCAGGCAAAGTATAAAGTGAGGCATAGAATTAGACATTTTCAACAGGGTTGAGTTTCAATATATAAATTAGGAAAAAACAAATATGTAGTCACCAATAGGATTGACAATTGACAGCATTAGGCAACCTGGACATGGATGTTTTTAGAAATCCATTTTCACTTTCTATTTAGGCTTTGGTACAATCATAAGTGTGACCTTTCCATTTTTTGTCCAGAATATTACTGTGATAATGAGGTGACATGAGTATTTCTTTCACCATTTCTGGGAGCAATATATTGAAGATGTAAAATTAGAATCGGGGGTACAAATAGGTGTACCCTGTTTCTATGAACATAGAGAAAAACCACGAATAGACGATACTATGAATAAATAATATGACTTTTTTGAACTTTAAATAATGAATTGAACTGATATCTGAAAAATTAAAGAAAATTGTATATTGATATACAATCATTCATTCCAACCAGTTATATATCTAATGGAAATACTAGTGTTTTGGTTTATCATGAAGAGTGTGTGAGTTTTGCTTCAAAATGATTATGGAAATTCAAAATAATGTGTTTGGAAAGAAGTCTCATGAAAAGACCAGTCACGAAACCCTGACAATACATGTGTTCTGAAGCAAGAAGTGATTAAAGTTGAAACAAATGCCTATTAATTTGTGAACTTGTGGATGAAATGTATATCCTATGATGTGCAAAAACTGAAGAAACAATAATGTACCAGTGTCGAATACAAATGAATGACAAATTACATATCATGTCCCATAGGAGTCTACTTGCATTGATGTTAGACTGGGTCAGATACTGTAGAATAATTAGGATTTGTATGCACCCATCACTGAAGTTAGTAGTCAGTACTAGGAAACAAATATGTATTTCAGGTGGATGAATATTTCTGATTATAATCTTGTGAAAAGTTGATTATAAATCAACATACATGAACATGAATGAATTTAGAGAGTGTATACTAGACACATATATTTCATATTTGGAAAACTTTGGAGAGTATATCTATATCTATATCTATACACACACACACACACACACACACACACACACACACACACACACCACTCACAGACATTAAAAAGTACCAATATAAATGCCAATCGAAATTCATCAGTAAATATATATCATCCACAGATGCAAAAATATTTATGTTACTGAACATGAGTTTATGTATAATGTTGTTCTTCTAGGACGCTCTCTTATAGGTTGAATTTTCATTTCCAACAGCATTTAGGAGGAGTGAACACTTCTCACAATTTGTATCTGCCAAGACATCCACCTTACAAAAATGTACGTGTGATACCTGGTAGGATTCTATATATGCATATAAATATACATGTGTGAATAGGCTACAGAAATTGGAAACAAGTATTCACATATTTGTTAAGTTTAAAAACACATGGAGAATATTTCAATTAAAATTTGACTAGATGTATAACTCCTACCTTATATAATGCAAATGTCAAGTCCAACTATAGAACATGTCTCCTCTGAAGTGCTTGTATTTCTATTGTGTTGGGTTAATTTTCCCCATTATATTAGGATGAATAGTCTGAGTCTACTAGGTATGGGTTAGTGTCAGGGATTCAGTACTTCGAATGAAAAATTGGAAAATGAATCCAATGTGTATGTAAATATATGCTGCACAAATATCCTCCCGCTCTCATCCAAAACAATGCCTTGACAATACCTTCACCCCAAGTAAGACACAATTAGAGGAGAAGAGTTACAAATTCAGTGAATACATATCTGGAATGGAAAATGCTAAGGAGTTCACAGCCGTGGAGGTGGTTTAGGAGTTTCCAAAAGTAAGGGACATGGTAAACACTCCACAAACATGTAACTTTGCTGGCCTAAAAACTTTTTGAGAAACTGCCTCTGACCTTCCGCACATGAAATATATGTTGTTTTCATGAGATTTGGCTTCCTTTGAGTGAGACCATCAAAGCTGGGTCTGCATCTATGTGACCTGGAGGACATGGTTTCTTATTTTCCAATTAACAAGATGAAGCAGTGCTGAATCCTCTCTTTTTGGGTAAATTGAGGCCACTGGGAACTAAGTGTCTCCCCGTCTCCCCGTGTGGACTGTGATGCCATTTTGACCTCCTCCACTTTTTGTGGTGTTTAGGCTGCTGCACTGTGAGTTTGGTATTTGTTTCACGAAATACTAGCAGCTAAACTGCGACACAGTGCTGGAGGGAGTTCTGTCACGTGTGGTGGGTCAGGGTCTGCAAGAGAATGCACCAACTAGGCTTCTATCTCTCACAGCTTGCCCCATTGCCCCCTTGTCCATATCAACCTGATTCTTAATTTTCCTCTTAAAACTCTCCATATAACACGATGCCTTTACATATAAGGGGCTGCTGGCAGCACCATGTCAGTTACAAGCCATTTGGAATCCAATGGTAGATCCACATGGCCCTACCACGGATGTTTTATCAAACACCTCCCCACCACTGCTCTAGACCCACTACTCAGCAGGCTCCAACTTACTGGCATCTCTGTTCTACAGCATTTTCATGAAACTCAGTAAATCAAGGCACTGTCTGGTATACTCATGATCAGCAATAGGACATCCAATGTTTCTCCAGTGCCACCTGGTCATAGGAATTTCAAAAATTTCATGGTATTTATCTAGCCATTTTTCAAGCATGAAGTTGGAGGCACTGTGGGTTTCAATTCATTCAGCAAACATTAAATGGTGAGAAAGCTCATTTCAATGAAATCTCTGGAGAAATCTCACAGGCAAGGCTTCCCAAAGAATGGACAAAAGGTCACATTAGGCCAGGCCCATTGAGGTCTACAATGTGAGGTGCATGTGTGTTTTGACTCTCAACTATGGATGCCATTTCTTTAAGAATAAAATCATGTGATATCCTTGCAGAGATTCCCAGGCCTCTGTGGAAATCTACCCGGGGCCTACTTCTCAGTTTCCAAGAGCGACTTTCATGCGTGGCCTCTTAAAATCCCAACAAAATTCATAGCAATGCTTCTCTGAGTTCAGTTCCAAAACCCAGTGTCTAAGGGGAATCACACCAGAGTTCAAGCCCACGTGGAACCAGTCATTTTTTCCAATGCCACACAAATGACCAACATTAAAACCAAAACACTCCCACATGGCCCTCACCTTATTCCATATAGTCAATCATCTTAACCTCTGGCTGGAGGTTTCCATGAGGGTTGCAGCCCAAGACAGTGTCCAAAATCAGCTCGTTTGCCCCTCATTTGCCTAAAGTCAGGGTAGCCTGGACACCGTTGCTGTGAACCAGGAGTGAACAAATAAGCCTGCCATTAATACTTCTATATTTCTCCAATTTGAGGGCTACTGATTTTAGGTATCGATTCTTTAGGTGATTTAGAGTCATGCGAAAACACAAGCACCTCTGCAGGGCTTTGAAGAACTCATTTGACTCACAGAATCCCTATTCTCATTTGTTGGAGTGCAGGAACCTAACAGAGGAAGGCAAGAGTCTTCATCCACAATGAATGATATTTTTTGCCATTCTGGTTTTCGAAGCTCACACGGGATCATTCTTAAGATCCATCAGGTGCTGAGAATCTAAGTCACAGCCACACACAGGTCCAAGAGGCTGATAAAGACACATCCCTTTCCAAAGCAATTAAGCAAAGAGCCACAGGTGAGGCCCATTCATTTCCATTTGAAAACTGTTTTCTTCAGGCTTCACAAAGGGGTGGCCTGAGGCAAAGACCTTCCTGACATTCAGTGCAACACAACAATAAGTAAGCAAAAAGCCCAAGGCAGTGTTTCTGCACTGAGACTTTCCTGGTCACACTGATATCTGAGTTTTCTGAGATGCTCGCCATTCTCTTCAACTATCCTTTACATGGCCATGTCACAGAGCTTGGAGGTGGTACATATTTTGGACACAAATCCCTGAGCCAATTCTGGAGAGTGGACAGAATTCAGGAAGAAAACAACAACTTAGAAAGATAGCAGGTGTTGCACATCGATAAGACAAGCTGCAGTCCATTCATATATTGGGCAGGATGAATTATAGGGAAGATTTATACTAGACAGGACACATCCATTAATGCATTCTCTTTTCTAATTTCTACAACAACGGACACAGTGGGATACACATAAACAGAAACACTCGCCTTGTCAAATGACTTACTAGAAACTGTCTGCTCCAAACCAAACAAACCACCTTTTCGATCTATTCTCAGAACATGAGACAAAACAACAAACACACACCCACTCCCACAAAGGCACCTCCTTCCCCCAAGTAGGTCTGTGACTATCCGGAGTGTCCTCTGACTGGTGGGCCATACTATGTTCCCCCAAAATGGCCTATCTTCTCTCAGATCTTGTTTCCTTGACCAACTCTGTGAAGATGTCAGGAAAAAGTGGTTAGCCACTACCTGTTTTCTCAGGAAAGGTCCATCTTCTGAGCTCTCCTGGCATTTGGCCATCCTCACATCATTAGGTACCAAGAAAACTGACTCTGTCCTTGGTAAATCCAAACAAGTGAGCCCACTGGGCCTGGGACTGGGACTGCCTCTTGGTGCCTGGCTTCTTGGATACCAAGTTCAGAGAGTTCCATCACCAAGGAAATGAGGTATGTCACATTCTTTGGAACTGAATGAGGTCACTGCCTTGGCAAGCACTTTGTCCTAACAGTTGCTTCGAAGGGTTACATAAGATGGAGGTTTCCCCTACTTCCTGTGACACTTTCATAAGGTAGAATGTATATCAACCATTGGCACCTGGGAACAGCTCTCCACTCAGGCCTGGATTGTTCCACCTTGTCTACAATAAGAAGAGAGAGGCAGATTCAGACACCTCCCTTCATCATGACCAGGTTGTTTGCCATGGAAGATGACTTTTGCTCTCTCAGGTGCTTCATACCTGCCTACAACGTATCCAGGTATCATTTGTGCATGGACATTTGAGGTTCTCATCTGGTGGTAGATCCCCAACTTTCCTGTATTGTAAGAACCCCTCTGTCCCTGCTCTTCTGTAAATGATTGAGGGAACAGTGTATACTTGGGGTTAAAAACAGGTTTGATTTGGTGACGAATGATTCTGTGCGATGAATAATGGGATTGGGAACCTGCAATATTTACAAGAATATAGAGGTGAAATATGAGTATGAAAAAAGAAATCTAGGTATGATTTGAAGCCCAGAAGGGTTTTGCCCTTGATTGGGATACTTAGCTTTGAATTATGTTCTGCAAAGATATCTCAGATAATTTGATATACAATGGCATAGGACCTTGTACATTGGATGATTGAATTTAGAAGAGAACATCCAGTCAAAAAGGGATATTCAGTAGGATTAGGAAGATAGTCTGTAGGTTTAGGAAGACGAGTGAGTATAGGATTTGGACCAAAAGTTCTTTAGCAATAGACTTTTGGTTATAGAGTGAATGTAAATGTCAGCACATATGAAGAGTCAGTCACTATGTTGAACTGGGGAAAATATGTAGAAAAGCAGATATCAATGGAAACATTACAAAATCAGGCAAAGTATAAAGTGAGGCATAGAATTAGACATTTTCAACAGGGTTGAGTTTCAATATATAAATTAGGAAAAAACAAATATGTAGTCACCAATAGGATTGACAATTGACAGCATTAGGCAACCTGGACATGGATGTTTTTAGAAATCCATTTTCACTTTCTATTTAGGCTTTGGTACAATCATAAGTGTGACCTTTCCATTTTTTGTCCAGAATATTACTGTGATAATGAGGTGACATGAGTATTTCTTTCACCATTTCTGGGAGCAATATATTGAAGATGTAAAATTAGAATCGGGGGTACAAATAGGTGTACCCTGTTTCTATGAACATAGAGAAAAACCACGAATAGACGATACTATGAATAAATAATATGACTTTTTTGAACTTTAAATAATGAATTGAACTGATATCTGAAAAATTAAAGAAAATTGTATATTGATATACAATTATTCATTCCAACCAGTTATATATCTAATGGAAATACTAGTGTTTTGGTTTATCATGAAGAGTGTGTGAGTTTTGCTTCAAAATGATTATGGAAATTCAAAATAATGTGTTTGGAAAGAAGTCTCATGAAAAGACCAGTCACGAAACCCTGACAATACATGTGTTCTGAAGCAAGAAGTGATTAAAGTTGAAACAAATGCCTATTAATTTGTGAACTTGTGGATGAAATGTATATCCTATGATGTGCAAAAACTGAAGAAACAATAATGTACCAGTGTCGAATACAAATGAATGACAAATTACATATCATGTCCCATAGGAGTCTACTTGCATTGATGTTAGACTGGGTCAGATACTGTAGAATAATTAAGATTTGTATGCACCCATCACTGAAGTTAGTAGTCAGTACTAGGAAACAAATATGTATTTCAGGTGGATGAATATTTCTGATTATAATCTTGTGAAAAGTTGATTATAAATCAACATACATGAACATGAATGAATTTAGAGAGTGTATACTAGACACATATATTTCATATTTGGAAAACTTTGGAGAGTATATCTATATCTATATCTATACACACACACACACACACACACACACACACACACACACACACACAACACTCACAGACATTAAAAAGTACCAATATGAATGCCAATCGAAATTCATCAGTAAATATATATCATCCACAGATGCAAAAATATTTATGTTACTGAACATGAGTTTATGTATAATGTTGTTCTTCTAGGACGCTCTCTTATAGTTTGAATTTTCATTTCCAACAGCATTTAGGAGGAGTGAACACTTCTCACAATTTGTATCTGCCAAGACATCCACCTTACAAAAATGTACGTGTGATACCTGGTAGGATTCTATATATGCATATAAATATACATGTGTGAATAGGCTACAGAAATTGGAAACAAGTATTCACATATTTGTTAAGTTTAAAAACACATGGAGAATATTTCAATTAAAATTTGACTAGATGTATAACTCCTACCTTATATAATGCAAATGTCAAGTCCAACTATAGAACATGTCTCCTCTGAAGTGCTTGTATTTCTATTGTGTTGGGTTAATTTTCCCCATTATATTAGGATGAATAGTCTGAGTCTACTAGGTATGGGTTAGTGTCAGGGATTCAGTACTTCGAATGAAAAATTGGAAAATGAATCCAATGTGTATGTAAATATATGCTGCACAAATATCCTCCCGCTCTCATCCAAAACAATGCCTTGACAATACCTTCACCCCAAGTAAGACACAATTAGAGGAGAAGAGTTACAAATTCAGTGAATACATATCTGGAATGGAAAATGCTAAGGAGTTCACAGCCGTGGAGGTGGTTTAGGAGTTTCCAAAAGTAAGGGACATGGTAAACACTCCACAAACATGTAACTCTGCTGGCCTAAAATCTTTTTGAGAAACTGCCTCTGACCTTCCGCACATGAAATATATGTTGTTTTCATGAGATTTGGCTTCCTTTGAGTGAGACCATCAAAGCTGGGTCTGCATCTATGTGACCTGGAGGACATGGTTTCTTATTTTCCAATTAACAAGATGAAGCAGTGCTGAATCCTCTCTTTTTGGGTAAATTGAGGCCACTGGGAACTAAGTGTCTCCCCGTCTCCCCGTGTGGACTGTGATGCCATTTTGACCTCCTCCACTTTTTGTGGTGTTTAGGCTGCTGCACTGTGAGTTTGGTATTTGTTTCACGAAATACTAGCAGCTAAACTGCGACACAGTGCTGGAGGGAGTTCTGTCACGTGTGGTGGGTCAGGGTCTGCAAGAGAATGCACCAACTAGGCTTCTATCTCTCACAGCTTGCCCCATTGCCCCCTTGTCCATATCAACCTGATTCTTAATTTTCCTCTTAAAACTCTCCATATAACACGATGCCTTTACATATAAGGGGCTGCTGGCAGCACCATGTCAGTTACAAGCCATTTGGAATCCAATGGTAGATCCACATGGCCCTACCACGGATGTTTTATCAAACACCTCCCCACCACTGCTCTAGACCCACTACTCAGCAGGCTCCAACTTACTGGCATCTCTGTTCTACAGCATTTTCATGAAACTCAGTAAATCAAGGCACTGTCTGGTATACTCATGATCAGCAATAGGACATCCAATGTTTCTCCAGTGCCACCTGGTCATAGGAATTTCAAAAATTTCATGGTATTTATCTAGCCATTTTTCAAGCATGAAGTTGGAGGCACTGTGGGTTTCAATTCATTCAGCAAACATTAAATGGTGAGAAAGCTCATTTCAATGAAATCTCTGGAGAAATCTCACAGGCAAGGCTTCCCAAAGAATGGACAAAAGGTCACATTAGGCCAGGCCCATTGAGGTCTACAATGTGAGGTGCATGTGTGTTTTGACTCTCAACTATGGATGCCATTTCTTTAAGAATAAAATCATGTGATATCCTTGCAGAGATTCCCAGGCCTCTGTGGAAATCTACCCGGGGCCTACTTCTCAGTTTCCAAGAGCGACTTTCATGCGTGGCCTCTTAAAATCCCAACAAAATTCATAGCAATGCTTCTCTGAGTTCAGTTCCAAAACCCAGTGTCTAAGGGGAATCACACCAGAGTTCAAGCCCACGTGGAACCAGTCATTTTTTCCAATGCCACACAAATGACCAACATTAAAACCAAAACACTCCCACATGGCCCTCACCTTATTCCATATAGTCAATCATCTTAACCTCTGGCTGGAGGTTTCCATGAGGGTTGCAGCCCAAGACAGTGTCCAAAATCAGCTCGTTTGCCCCTCATTTGCCTAAAGTCAGGGTAGCCTGGACACCGTTGCTGTGAACCAGGAGTGAACAAATAAGCCTGCCATTAATACTTCTATATTTCTCCAATTTGAGGGCTACTGATTTTAGGTATCGATTCTTTAGGTGATTTAGAGTCATGCGAAAACACAAGCACCTCTGCAGGGCTTTGAAGAACTCATTTGACTCACAGAATCCCTATTCTCATTTGTTGGAGTGCAGGAACCTAACAGAGGAAGGCGAGAGTCTTCATCCACAATGAATGATATTTTTTGCCATTCTGGTTTTCGAAGCTCACACGGGATCATTCTTAAGATCCATCAGGTGCTGAGAATCTAAGTCACAGCCACACACAGGTCCAAGAGGCTGATAAAGACACATCCCTTTCCAAAGCAATTAAGCAAAGAGCCACAGGTGAGGCCCATTCATTTCCATTTGAAAACTGTTTTCTTCAGGCTTCACAAAGGGGTGGCCTGAGGCAAAGACCTTCCTGACATTCAGTGCAACACAACAATAAGTAAGCAAAAAGCCCAAGGCAGTGTTTCTGCACTGAGACTTTCCTGGTCACACTGATATCTGAGTTTTCTGAGATGCTCGCCATTCTCTTCAACTATCCTTTACATGGCCATGTCACAGAGCTTGGAGGTGGTACATATTTTGGACACAAATCCCTGAGCCAATTCTGGAGAGTGGACAGAATTCAGGAAGAAAACAACAACTTAGAAAGATAGCAGGTGTTGCACATCGATAAGACAAGCTGCAGTCCATTCATATATTGGGCAGGATGAATTATAGGGAAGATTTATACTAGACAGGACACATCCATTAATGCATTCTCTTTTCTAATTTCTACAACAACGGACACAGTGGGATACACATAAACAGAAACACTCGCCTTGTCAAATGACTTACTAGAAACTGTCTGCTCCAAACCAAACAAACCACCTTTTCGATCTATTCTCAGAACATGAGACAAAACAACAAACACACACCCACTCCCACAAAGGCACCTCCTTCCCCCAAGTAGGTCTGTGACTATCCGGAGTGTCCTCTGACTGGTGGGCCATACTATGTTCCCCCGAAATGGCCTATCTTCTCTCAGATCTTGTTTCCTTGACCAACTCTGTGAAGATGTCAGGAAAAAGTGGTTAGCCACTACCTGTTTTCTCAGGAAAGGTCCATCTTCTGAGCTCTCCTGGCATTTGGCCATCCTCACATCATTAGGTACCAAGAAAACTGACTCTGTCCTTGGTAAATCCAAACAAGTGAGCCCACTGGGCCTGGGACTGGGACTGCCTCTTGGTGCCTGGCTTCTTGGATACCAAGTTCAGAGAGTTCCATCACCAAGGAAATGAGGTATGTCACATTCTTTGGAACTGAATGAGGTCACTGCCTTGGCAAGCACTTTGTCCTAACAGTTGCTTCGAAGGGTTACATAAGATGGAGGTTTCCCCTACTTCCTGTGACACTTTCATAAGGTAGAATGTATATCAACCATTGGCACCTGGGAACAGCTCTCCACTCAGGCCTGGATTGTTCCACCTTGTCTACAATAAGAAGAGAGAGGCAGATTCAGACACATCCCTTCATCATGACCAGGTTGTTTGCCATGGAAGATGACTTTTGCTCTCTCAGGTGCTTCATACCTGCCTACAACTTCTCCAGGTATCATTTGTGCATGGACATTTGAGGTTCTCATCTGGTGGAAGATCCCCAACTTTCCTGTATTGTAAGAACCTCTCTGTCCCTGCTCTTCTGTAAATGATTGAGGGAACAGTGTATACTTGGGGTTAAAAACAGGTTTGATTTGGTGACGAATGATTCTGTGCGATGAATAATGGGATTGGGAACCTGCAATATTTACAAGAATATAGAGGTGAATTATGAGTATGAAAAAAGAAATCTAGGTATGATTTGAGGCCCAGAAGGGTTTTGCCCTTGATTGGGATACTTAGCTTTGAATTATGTTCTGCAAAGATGTCTCAGATAATTTGATATACAATGGCATAGGACCTTGTACATTGGATGATTGAATTTAGAAGAGAACATCCAGTCACAAATCGATATTCAGTAGGATTAGGATGATAGTCAGTAGGTTTAGGAAGACGAGTGAGTATAGGATTTGGACCAAAAGTTCTTTAGCAATAGACTTTTGGTTATAGAGTGAATGTAAATGTCAGCACATATTAAGAGTCAGTCACTATGTTGAACTGGGGAAAATATGTAGAAAAGCAGATATCAATGGAAACATTACGAAATCAGGCAAAGTATAAAGTGAGGGATAGAATTAGACATTTTCAACAAGGTTTCGTTTCAATATATAAATTAGGAAAAAACAAATATGTAGTCACCAATAGGATTGACAATTGACAGCATTAGGCAACCTGGACATGGATGTTTTTAGAAATCCATTTTCACTTTCTATTTAGGCTTTGGTACAATCATAAGTGTGACCTTTCCATTTTTTGTCCAGAATATTACTGTGATAATGATTTGACATGAGTATTTCTTTCACCATTTCTGGGAGCAATATATTGAAGATGTAAAATTAGAATCAGGGGTACAAATAGGTGTACCCTGTTTCTATGAACATAGAGAAAAACCACGAATAGACCATACTATGAATAAATAATATGACTTTTTTGAACTTTAAATAATGAATTGAACTGATATCTGAAAAATTAAAGAAAATTGTATATTGATATACAATCATTCATTCCAACCAGTTATATATCTAATGGAAATACAAGTGTTTTGGTTTATCATGAAGAGTGTGTGAGTTTTGCTTCAAAATGATTATGGAAATTCAAAATAATGTGTTTGGAAAGAAGTCTCATGAAAAGACCAGTCAAGAAACCCTGACAATACATGTGTTCTGAAGCAAGAAGTGATTAATGTTGAAACAAATGCCTATTAATTTGTGAACTTGTGGATGAAATGTATATCCTATGATGTGCAAAACTGAAGAAACAATAATGTACCAGTGTCGAATACAAATGAATGACAAATTACATATCATGTCCCATAGGAGTCTAATTGCATTGATGTTAGACTGGGTCAGATACTGTAGAATAATTAGGATTTGTATGCACCCATCACTGAAGTTAGTAGTCAGTACTAGGAAACAAATATGTATTTCAGGTGGATGAATATTTCTGATTATAATCTTGTGAAAAGTTGATTATAAATCAACATACATGAACATGAATGAATTTAGAGAGTGTATACTAGACACATATATTCATATTTGGAAAACTTTGGAGAGTATATCTATATCTATATCTATACACACACACACACACACACACACACACACACAACACTCACAGACATTAAAAAGTACCAATATAAATGCCAATCGAAATTCATCAGTAAATATATATCATCCACAGATGCAAAAATATTTATGTTAATGAACATGAGTTTATGTATAATGTTGTTCTTCTAGGACGCTCTCTTATAGGTTGAATTTTCATTTCCAACAGCATTTAGGAGGAGTGAACACTTCTCACAATTTGTATCTGCCAAGACATCCACCTTACAAAAATGTACGTGTGATACCTGGTAGGATTCTATATATGCATATAAATATACATGTGTGAATAGGCTACAGAAATTGGAAACAAGTATTCACATATTTGTTAAGTTTAAAAACACATGGAGAATATTTCAATTAAAATTTGACTAGATGTATAACTCCTACCTTATATAATGCAAATGTCAAGTCCAACTATAGAACATGTCTCCTCTGAAGTGCTTGTATTTCTATTGTGTTGGGTTAATTTTCCCCATTATATTAGGATGAATAGTCTGAGTCTACTAGGTATGGGTTAGTGTCAGGGATTCAGTACTTCGAATGAAAAATTGGAAAATGAATCCAATGTGTATGTAAATATATGCTGCACAAATATCCTCCCGCTCTCATCCAAAACAATGCCTTGACAATACCTTCACCCCAAGTAAGACACAATTAGAGGAGAAGAGTTACAAATTCAGTGAATACATATCTGGAATGGAAAATGCTAAGGAGTTCACAGCCGTGGAGGTGGTTTAGGAGTTTCCAAAAGTAAGGGACATGGTAAACACTCCACAAACATGTAACTTTGCTGGCCTAAAAACTTTTTGAGAAACTGCCTCTGACCTTCCGCACATGAAATATATGTTGTTTTCATGAGATTTGGCTTCCTTTGAGTGAGACCATCAAAGCTGGGTCTGCATCTATGTGACCTGGAGGACATGGTTTCTTATTTTCCAATTAACAAGATGAAGCAGTGCTGAATCCTCTCTTTTTGGGTAAATTGAGGCCACTGGGAACTAAGTGTCTCCCCGTCTCCCCGTGTGGACTGTGATGCCATTTTGACCTCCTCCACTTTTTGTGGTGTTTAGGCTGCTGCACTGTGAGTTTGGTATTTGTTTCACGAAATACTAGCAGCTAAACTGCGACACAGTGCTGGAGGGAGTTCTGTCACGTGTGGTGGGTCAGGGTCTGCAAGAGAATGCACCAACTAGGCTTCTATCTCTCACAGCTTGCCCCATTGCCCCCTTGTCCATATCAACCTGATTCTTAATTTTCCTCTTAAAACTCTCCATATAACACGATGCCTTTACATATAAGGGGCTGCTGGCAGCACCATGTCAGTTACAAGCCATTTGGAATCCAATGGTAGATCCACATGGCCCTACCACGGATGTTTTATCAAACACCTCCCCACCACTGCTCTAGACCCACTACTCAGCAGGCTCCAACTTACTGGCATCTCTGTTCTACAGCATTTTCATGAAACTCAGTAAATCAAGGCACTGTCTGGTATACTCATGATCAGCAATAGGACATCCAATGTTTCTCCAGTGCCACCTGGTCATAGGAATTTCAAAAATTTCATGGTATTTATCTAGCCATTTTTCAAGCATGAAGTTGGAGGCACTGTGGGTTTCAATTCATTCAGCAAACATTAAATGGTGAGAAAGCTCATTTCAATGAAATCTCTGGAGAAATCTCACAGGCAAGGCTTCCCAAAGAATGGACAAAAGGTCACATTAGGCCAGGCCCATTGAGGTCTACAATGTGAGGTGCATGTGTGTTTTGACTCTCAACTATGGATGCCATTTCTTTAAGAATAAAATCATGTGATATCCTTGCAGAGATTCCCAGGCCTCTGTGGAAATCTACCCGGGGCCTACTTCTCAGTTTCCAAGAGCGACTTTCATGCGTGGCCTCTTAAAATCCCAACAAAATTCATAGCAATGCTTCTCTGAGTTCAGTTCCAAAACCCAGTGTCTAAGGGGAATCACACCAGAGTTCAAGCCCACGTGGAACCAGTCATTTTTTCCAATGCCACACAAATGACCAACATTAAAACCAAAACACTCCCACATGGCCCTCACCTTATTCCATATAGTCAATCATCTTAACCTCTGGCTGGAGGTTTCCATGAGGGTTGCAGCCCAAGACAGTGTCCAAAATCAGCTCGTTTGCCCCTCATTTGCCTAAAGTCAGGGTAGCCTGGACACCGTTGCTGTGAACCAGGAGTGAACAAATAAGCCTGCCATTAATACTTCTATATTTCTCCAATTTGAGGGCTACTGATTTTAGGTATCGATTCTTTAGGTGATTTAGAGTCATGCGAAAACACAAGCACCTCTGCAGGGCTTTGAAGAACTCATTTGACTCACAGAATCCCTATTCTCATTTGTTGGAGTGCAGGAACCTAACAGAGGAAGGCAAGAGTCTTCATCCACAATGAATGATATTTTTTGCCATTCTGGTTTTCGAAGCTCACACGGGATCATTCTTAAGATCCATCAGGTGCTGAGAATCTAAGTCACAGCCACACACAGGTCCAAGAGGCTGATAAAGACACATCCCTTTCCAAAGCAATTAAGCAAAGAGCCACAGGTGAGGCCCATTCATTTCCATTTGAAAACTGTTTTCTTCAGGCTTCACAAAGGGGTGGCCTGAGGCAAAGACCTTCCTGACATTCAGTGCAACACAACAATAAGTAAGCAAAAAGCCCAAGGCAGTGTTTCTGCACTGAGACTTTCCTGGTCACACTGATATCTGAGTTTTCTGAGATGCTCGCCATTCTCTTCAACTATCCTTTACATGGCCATGTCACAGAGCTTGGAGGTGGTACATATTTTGGACACAAATCCCTGAGCCAATTCTGGAGAGTGGACAGAATTCAGGAAGAAAACAACAACTTAGAAAGATAGCAGGTGTTGCACATCGATAAGACAAGCTGCAGTCCATTCATATATTGGGCAGGATGAATTATAGGGAAGATTTATACTAGACAGGACACATCCATTAATGCATTCTCTTTTCTAATTTCTACAACAACGGACACAGTGGGATACACATAAACAGAAACACTCGCCTTGTCAAATGACTTACTAGAAACTGTCTGCTCCAAACCAAACAAACCACCTTTTCGATCTATTCTCAGAACATGAGACAAAACAACAAACACACACCCACTCCCACAAAGGCACCTCCTTCCCCCAAGTAGGTCTGTGACTATCCGGAGTGTCCTCTGACTGGTGGGCCATACTATGTTCCCCCGAAATGGCCTATCTTCTCTCAGATCTTGTTTCCTTGACCAACTCTGTGAAGATGTCAGGAAAAAGTGGTTAGCCACTACCTGTTTTCTCAGGAAAGGTCCATCTTCTGAGCTCTCCTGGCATTTGGCCATCCTCACATCATTAGGTACCAAGAAAACTGACTCTGTCCTTGGTAAATCCAAACAAGTGAGCCCACTGGGCCTGGGACTGGGACTGCCTCTTGGTGCCTGGCTTCTTGGATACCAAGTTCAGAGAGTTCCATCACCAAGGAAATGAGGTATGTCACATTCTTTGGAACTGAATGAGGTCACTGCCTTGGCAAGCACTTTGTCCTAACAGTTGCTTCGAAGGGTTACATAAGATGGAGGTTTCCCCTACTTCCTGTGACACTTTCATAAGGTAGAATGTATATCAACCATTGGCACCTGGGAACAGCTCTCCACTCAGGCCTGGATTGTTCCACCTTGTCTACAATAAGAAGAGAGAGGCAGATTCAGACACATCCCTTCATCATGACCAGGTTGTTTGCCATGGAAGATGACTTTTGCTCTCTCAGGTGCTTCATACCTGCCTACAACGTATCCAGGTATCATTTGTGCATGGACATTTGAGGTTCTCATCTGGTGGTAGATCCCCAACTTTCCTGTATTGTAAGAACCCCTCTGTCCCTGCTCTTCTGTAAATGATTGAGGGAACAGTGTATACTTGGGGTTAAAAACAGGTTTGATTTGGTGACGAATGATTCTGTGCGATGAATAATGGGATTGGGAACCTGCAATATTTACAAGAATATAGAGGTGAAATATGAGTATGAAAAAAGAAATCTAGGTATGATTTGAAGCCCAGAAGGGTTTTGCCCTTGATTGGGATACTTAGCTTTGAATTATGTTCTGCAAAGATATCTCAGATAATTTGATATACAATGGCATAGGACCTTGTACATTGGATGATTGAATTTAGAAGAGAACATCCAGTCAAAAAGGGATATTCAGTAGGATTAGGAAGATAGTCTGTAGGTTTAGGAAGACGAGTGAGTATAGGATTTGGACCAAAAGTTCTTTAGCAATAGACTTTTGGTTATAGAGTGAATGTAAATGTCAGCACATATGAAGAGTCAGTCACTATGTTGAACTGGGGAAAATATGTAGAAAAGCAGATATCAATGGAAACATTACAAAATCAGGCAAAGTATAAAGTGAGGCATAGAATTAGACATTTTCAACAGGGTTGAGTTTCAATATATAAATTAGGAAAAAACAAATATGTAGTCACCAATAGGATTGACAATTGACAGCATTAGGCAACCTGGACATGGATGTTTTTAGAAATCCATTTTCACTTTCTATTTAGGCTTTGGTACAATCATAAGTGTGACCTTTCCATTTTTTGTCCAGAATATTACTGTGATAATGAGGTGACATGAGTATTTCTTTCACCATTTCTGGGAGCAATATATTGAAGATGTAAAATTAGAATCGGGGGTACAAATAGGTGTACCCTGTTTCTATGAACATAGAGAAAAACCACGAATAGACGATACTATGAATAAATAATATGACTTTTTTGAACTTTAAATAATGAATTGAACTGATATCTGAAAAATTAAAGAAAATTGTATATTGATATACAATCATTCATTCCAACCAGTTATATATCTAATGGAAATACTAGTGTTTTGGTTTATCATGAAGAGTGTGTGAGTTTTGCTTCAAAATGATTATGGAAATTCAAAATAATGTGTTTGGAAAGAAGTCTCATGAAAAGACCAGTCACGAAACCCTGACAATACATGTGTTCTGAAGCAAGAAGTGATTAAAGTTGAAACAAATGCCTATTAATTTGTGAACTTGTGGATGAAATGTATATCCTATGATGTGCAAAAACTGAAGAAACAATAATGTACCAGTGTCGAATACAAATGAATGACAAATTACATATCATGTCCCATAGGAGTCTACTTGCATTGATGTTAGACTGGGTCAGATACTGTAGAATAATTAGGATTTGTATGCACCCATCACTGAAGTTAGTAGTCAGTACTAGGAAACAAATATGTATTTCAGGTGGATGCATATTTCTGATTATAATCTTGTGAAAAGTTGATTATAAATCAACATACATGAACATGAATGAATTTAGAGAGTGTATACTAGACACATATATTTCATATTTGGAAAACTTTGGAGAGTATATCTATATCTATATCTATACACACACACACACACACACACACACACACACACACACACAACACTCACAGACATTAAAAAGTACCAATATAAATGCCAATCGAAATTCATCAGTAAATATATATCATCCACAGATGCAAAAATATTTATGTTACTGAACATGAGTTTATGTATAATGTTGTTCTTCTAGGACGCTCTCTTATAGGTTGAATTTTCATTTCCAACAGCATTTAGGAGGAGTGAACACTTCTCACAATTTGTATCTGCCAAGACATCCACCTTACAAAAATGTACGTGTGATACCTGGTAGGATTCTATATATGCATATAAATATACATGTGTGAATAGGCTACAGAAATTGGAAACAAGTATTCACATATTTGTTAAGTTTAAAAACACATGGAGAATATTTCAATTAAAATTTGACTAGATGTATAACTCCTACCTTATATAATGCAAATGTCAAGTCCAACTATAGAACATGTCTCCTCTGAAGTGCTTGTATTTCTATTGTGTTGGGTTAATTTTCCCCATTATATTAGGATGAATAGTCTGAGTCTACTAGGTATGGGTTAGTGTCAGGGATTCAGTACTTCGAATGAAAAATTGGAAAATGAATCCAATGTGTATGTAAATATATGCTGCACAAATATCCTCCCGCTCTCATCCAAAACAATGCCTTGACATTACCTTCACCCCAAGTAAGACACAATTAGAGGAGAAGAGTTACAAATTCAGTGAATACATATCGGGTATGGAAAATGCTCAGGAGTTCACAGCCTTGGAGGTGGTTTAGGAGTTTCCAAAAGTAAGGGACATGGTAAACACTCCACAAACATGTAACTCTGCCTGCCTAAAAACTTTTTGAGAAACTGCCTCTGAGCTTCCGCACTTGAAATATATGTTGTTTTCATGAGATTTGGCTTCCTTTGAGTGAGACCATCAAAGCTGGGTCTGCATCTATGTGACCTGGAGGACATGGTTTCTTATTTTCCAATTAACAAGATGAAGCAGTGCTGAATCCTCTCTTTTTATTTAAATTGAGGCCACTGGGGACTAAGTGTCTCCCCGTCTCCCCGTGTGGACTGTGATGCCATTTGGACCTCCTCCACTTTTTGTGGTGTTTAGGCTGCTGCACTGTGAGTTTGGTATTTGTTTCACGAAATAGTAGCAGCTAAACTGGGACACAGTGCTGGAGGGAGTTCTGTCACGAGTGGTGGGTCAGGGTCTGCAAGAGAATGCACCAACTAGGCTTCTATCTCTCACAGTTTGCCCCATTGCCCCCTTGTCCATATGAACCTGATTCTTAATTTTCCTCTTAAAACTCTCCATATAACAAGATGCCTTTACATATAAGGGTCTGCTGGCAGCACCATGTCAGTTACAAGCCATTTGGAATCCAATGGTAGATCCACATGGCCCTACCACGGATGTTTTATCAAACACATCCCCACCACTGCTCTAGACCCACTACTCAGCAGGCTCCAACTTACTGGCATCTCTGTTCTACACCATTTTCATGAAACTCAGTAAATCAAGGCACTGTCTGGTATACTCATGATCAGCAATAGGACATCCAATGTTTCTCCAGTGCCACCTGGTCATAGGAATTTCAAAAATTTCATGGTATTTATCTAGCCATTTTTCAAGCATGAAGTTGGAGGCACTGTGGGTTTCAATTCATTAGGCAAACATTAAATGGTTAGGAAGCTCATTTCAATGAAATCTCTGGAGAAATGTCACAGGCAAGGCTTCCCAAAGAATGGACAAAAGGTCACATTAGGCCAGGCCCATTAAGGTCAACAATGTGAGGTCCATGTGTGTTTTGACTCTCAATTATGGCTGCCATTTCTTTAAGAATAAAATCATGTGATATCCTTGCTGAGATTCCCAGGCCTCAGTGGAAATCTACCCGGGGCCTAGGTCTCAGTTTCCAAGAGCGACTTTCATGCGTGGCCTCTTAAAATCCCAACAAAATTCACGGCAATGCTTCTCTGAGTTCAGTTCCAAAACCCAGTGTCTAAGGGGAATCACACCAGAGTTCAAGCCCACGTGGAACCAGTCATTTTTTCCAATGCCACACAAATGACCAACATTAAAACAAAAACACTCCCACATGGCCCTCACCTTATTCCATATAGTCATTCATCTTAACCTCTGGCTGGAGGTTTCCATGAGGGGTGCAGCCCAAGACAGTGTCCAAAATCAGCTCGTTTGCCCCTCATTTGCTTAAAGTCAGGGTAGCCTGGACACCGTTGCTGTGAACCAGGAGTGAACAAATAAGCCTGCCGTTAATACTTCTATGTTTTTCCAATTTGAGGGCTACTGATTTTAGGTATTGATTCTTTAGTTGATTTAGAGTCATGCGAAAACACAAGCACCTCTGCAGGGCTTTAAGAACTCATTTGATCCAAAGAATCCCTATTCTCATTTGTTGGAGTGCAAGAACCTAACAGAGGAAGGCAAGAGACTTCATCCAAAATGAATTATATTTTTTTGCCATTTTGGTTTTGAAAGCTAACATGGGATCATTCTTAAGATCCATCAGGTGCTGAGAATCTAAGTCACAGCCACACACAGGTCCAAGAGGCTGATAAAGACACATCCCTTTCCAAAGGAATTAAACAAAGAGCCACAGGTGAGGCCCATTCATTTCCATTTGAAAACTGTTTTCTTCAGGCTTCACAAAGGGGTGGCCTGAGGCAAAGACCTTCCTGACATTCAGTGCAACACAACAATAAGTAAGCAAAAGGCCCAAAGCAGGGTTTCTGCACTGAGACTTTCCTGGTCACACTAAAATCTGAGTTTTCTGAGATGCTCGCCATTCTCTTCAGCTATCCAGTACATGGCCATGTCACAGAGCTTGGAGGTGGTACATATTTTAGACACAAATCCCTGAGCCTATTCTGGAGAGTGGCCAGAATTCAGGAAGAAAACAACAACTTAGAAAGATAGCAGGTGTTGCACATCGATAAGAGAAGATGCAGTCCATTCATATGTTGGACAGGATGAATTATGGGAAGATTTATACTAGACAGGACACATCCATTAATGCATTCTCTTTTCTAATGTCTACAACAACGGACACAGTGGGATACACATAAACAGAAACACTCGCCTTGTCAAATGACTTACTAGAAACTGTCTGCTCCAAACCAAACAAACCGCCATTTCTATCTATTCCCAGAACCTGAGACAAAACAACAAAAACAAACCCACTCCCACAAACGCACCTCCTTCCCCCAAGTAGGTCTGTGACTATCTGGAGTGTCCTCTGACTGGTGGGCCATACTATGTTCCCCCGAAATCGCCTGTCTTCTCTCAGATCTTGTTTCCTTGACCAACTCTGTGAAGATGTCAGGAAAAAGTGGTTAGCCACTACCTGTTTTCTCAGGAAAGGTCCATCTTCAGAGCACTCCTGGCATTTGGCCATCCTCACATCATTAGGTACCAAGAAAACTGACTCTGTCCTTGGTAAATCCAAACAAGTGAGCTCACTGGGCCTGCGACTGGGACTGCCTCTTGGTGCTGGCTTCTTGGATACCAAGTTCAGAGATTTCCATCACCAAGGAAATGAGGTATATCACATTCTTTGGAACTGAATGAGGTCACTGCCTTGGCAACCACTTTGTCCTAACAGTTGCTTCCAAGGGTAACATAAGATAGATGTTGCCCCTACTTCCTGTGACACTTTCATAAGGTAGAATGTATATCAACCATTGGCACCCGGGAAGAGCTCTCCACTCAGGCCTGGATTGGTCCACCTTCTCTACAATAAGAAGAGAGAGGCAGATTCAGACACATCCCTTCATCATGACCAGGTTGTTTGCCATGGAAGATGACTTTTGCTCTCTCAGGTGCTTCATACCTGCCTACAACTTCTCCATTTATCATTTTTGCATGGACATTTGAGGTTCTCATCAGGTGGAAGGTCCCCAAATTTTCTGTATGGTCAGAACCACTCTGCCCCTGCACTTCTGTAAAATGATTGAGGAATCAGTGTATACTTGGGGTTAAAAACAGGTTTGATTTGGTGACGAATGATTCTGTGCGATGAATAAAGGTATTTGGAACCCGCAATATTTACAAGAATATAGAGGTGAAATATAAGTATGAAAACAGAAATCTACGTATGATTTGGAGCCCAGAAGGGTTTTTCCCTTGATTGGGATACTTAGCTTTGAATTATGTTCTTCAAAGATGTCTCAGATAATTCGATATACAATGGTATAGGACCTTGTACATTGGATGATTGAATTTAGAAGAGAACATCCAGTCAACGAGATATTCAGTAGGATTAGGAAGATAGTCGGTAGGTTTAGGAAGAAGAGTGAGTATAGGATTTGGACCAAAAGTTCTTTAGCAATAGACTTTCGGTTATAGAGTGAATGTAAATGTCAGCACATATGAAGAGTCAGTCACTATGTTGAACTTGGGAAAATATGTAGAAAAGCAGATATCAATAGAAACATTACGAAATCAGGCAAAGTATAAAGTGAGTGATAGAAGTAGACATTTTCAATAGGGTTGAGTTTGAAAATATAAATTAGGAAAAAACAAATATGTAGTCACCAATAGGATTAACATTTGACAGCATTAGGCAACCTGGACATGGATGTTTTTAGAAATCCATGTTCATTTTCCATTTAGGCTTTGGTACAATCATAAGTGTGACCTTTCCATTTTTTGTCCAGAATATTACTGTGATAATGAGGTGACATGAGTATTTCTTTCACCATTTCTGCGAGCAATATATTGAAGATGTAAAATTAGAATCGTGGTTACAAAGAGGTGTACCCTGTTACTATGAAAATAGAGAAAAAGCATGAATAGACCATACCGTGAATAAATAATATAACTTTTTGAACTTTAAATAATGAATTGAACTGATATCTGAAAAATTAAAGGAAATCGTATATTGATATACAATCATTCATTCCAACCAGTTATATATCTAATGGAAATATTAGTGTTTTGGTTTATCATGAAGAGTGTGTGAGTTTTGCTTCAAAATGATTATGGAAATTCAAAATAATGTGTTTGGAAAGAAGTCTCATGTAAAGACCAGTCAAGAAACCCTGACAATACATGTGTCCTGAAGCAAGAAGTGATTAAAGTTGAAACAAATGCCTATTAATTTGTGAACTTGTGGATGAAATGTATATCCTATGATGTGCAAAAACTGAAGAAACAATAATGTACCAGTGTCGAATACAAATGAATGACAAATTACATATCATGTCCCATAGGAGTCTACTTGCATTGATGTTAGACTGGGTCAGTTACTGTTGTTAATTAGGATTTGTATGCACCTTTCACTGAAGTTAGTTTTCAGTACTACAAAACAAATATGTATTTCAGGTGGATGAATATTTCTGATTATAATCTTGTAAAAAGTTGATTACAAATCCACATACATGAACATGAATGATATAGAGAGTGTATATTAGACACATATATTTTATATTTTGAAAAATTTGGAGAGTATATCTATATCTATATCTATACCTGTATCTATCTATCTATCTATCTCTATCTATCTATATATATATATATACACACACACACACACAAACACATACACACACACAACACTCACAGACATTAAAAAGTACCAATATAAATGCCAATCTGAATTCATCAGTAAATATATATCATCCACAGAGGCAAAAATATTTATTTTACTGAACATGAGTTTATGTATAAAGTTGTTCTACTAGGACGCTCTTTTATAGGTTGAATTTTCATTTCCAATAGCATTTTGGAAGAGTGAACACTTCTCACAATTTGTATCTGCCAAGACTGCCACCTCATAAAAATGTACGTGTGATACCTGGTAGGATTCTATATATGCATATAAATATACACGTGTGAAGAGGCTACAGAAGAGGGAAACAAGAATTCACATATTTGTTAAGTTTAAAAACACATGGAGAATATTTCAATTAAAATTTGACTAGATTTATAACCCCTACCTTATATAATTCAAATGTCGAGTCCAACTATACAACATGTCTCCTCTGAAGTGCTTGTATTTCTATTGTGTTGTGTTAATTTCCCCCATTATATTAGGATGAATAGTCTGAGTCTACTAGGTATGGGTTAGTGTCAGGGATTCAGTACTTCGAATGGAAAATTGGAAAATGAATCCAATGTGTATGTAAATATATGCTGCACAAATATCCTCCCGCTCTCATCCAGAACAATGCCTTGACATTACCTTCACCCCAAGTAAGACAAAATTAGAGGAGAAGAGTTACAAAATCAGTGAATACATATCTGGAATGGAAAATGCTCAGGAGTTCACAACCTTGGAGGTGGTAGAGGAGTTTCCAAAACAAGGGGACAGGGTCAACACTCCACAAACATGAAGCTCTGCTGGCCTAAAAACTTTTTGAGAAACTGCCTCTGAGCTTCTGCACTTGAAATATATGTTGTATTCAGAGATTTGGCTTCCTTTGTAGTGAGACCATCAAAGCTGGGTCTGCATCTATGTGACCTGGAGGACATGGTTTCTTATTTTCCAATGAACAAGATGAAGCAGTGCTGAATCCTCTTTTTGTAGGTAAACCCAGGCCACTGGGGACTAAGTGTCTCCCCATGTGGACTGTGAAGCCATTTGTTCCTTCTCCTCTTTTTGTGGTGTTTTTGCTGCTGCACTGTGAGTTTGGTATTTGTTTCACGAAATACTAGGAGATAAACTGGGACACAGTGCTGGAGGGAGTTCTTTCATGTGTGGTGGGTCAGGGTCTGCAAGAGAATGCACCAACTATGCTTCTATCTCTCACAGCTTTCCCCTTGTCCCCTTGTCCATATCAACCTGATTCTTAATTTTCCTCTGGTAACTCTCCATATAACAAGATGCCTTTACATATAAGGGTCTGCTGGCTGCACCATGTCAGTTACAAGCCATTTGGAATCCAATGGTAGATCCACATGGCCCTACCACGGATGTTTTATCAAACACCTCCCCACCACTGCTCTAGACCCACTACTCAGCAGGCTCCAACTTACTGGCATCTCTGTTCTACACCATTTTCATGAAACTCAGTAAATCAAGGCACTGTCTGGTATACTCATGATCAGCAACAGGACATCCAATGTTTCTCCAGTGCCACCTGGTCATATGAATTTCAAAAATTTCATGGTATTTATCTAGCCATTTTTCAAGCATGAAGTTGGAGGCACTGTGGGTTTCAATTCATTCAGCAAACATTAAATGTTGAGGAAGCTCATTTCAATGAAATCTCTGGAGAAATCTCACAGGCAAGGCTTCCCAAAGAGTGGACAAAAGGTCACATTAGGCCAGGCCCATTGAGGTCTACAATGTGATGTCCATGTGTGTTTTGACTCTCAACTATGGCTGCCATTTCTTTAAGAATAAAATAATGTAATATCCTTGCTGAGATTCCCAGACCTCTGTGGAAATCCACCCGTTGTCTAGGTCTCAGTTTCCAAGAGTGACTTTCATGCTTGGCCTCTTAAAATCCCAACAAAATTCATGGCAATGCTTCCCTGAGTTCACTTCCAAAACCCAGTCTCTAAGGGGAATCACACCAGAGTTCAAGCCCACGTGGACCCAATCATTTATTCCAATGCCACACAAATGAGCAACATTAAAACCAAAACACTCCCACATGGCCCTCATCTTATTCCATATAGTCAATCATCTTAACTTCTGGCTGGAGATTTCCATGAGGGGCGCAGCCCAAGACAGTGTCCAAAATCAGCTCCTTTGCCCCTCATTTGCCTAAAGTCAGGGTAGCCTGGACACCGTTTCTGTGAACCAGGAGTGAACAAATAAGCCTGCCTTTAATACTTCTGTGTTTCTCCAATTTGAGGCATACTGATTTTAGGTATCGATTCTTTGGGTGATTTAGAGTCAAGCGAAAACACAAGCACCTCTGCAGGGCTTTGAAGAACTCATTTGACCCAAAGAATTCCTATTCTCATTTGATGGAGTGCAGGAACCTAACAGAGGAAGGCAAGAGACTTCATCCACAATGAATGATATTTTATGCTATTTTGGTTTTGGAAGCTCACACGGGATCATTCTTAAGATCCACCAGGTGCTGAGAACCTAAGTCACAGCCCCACACAGGTCCAAGAGGCTGATAAAGACACATCCCTTTCCAAAGCAATTAAGCAAAGAGCCACAGGTGAGGCCCATTCATTTCCATTTGAAAACTGTTTTCTTCAAGCTTCACAAAGGGGTGGCCTGAGGCAAAGACCTTCCTGACATTCAGTGCAACACAACAATAAGTAAGCAAAAGGCCCAAAGCGGGGTTTCTGCACTGAGACTTTCCTGGTCACACTGATATCTGAGTTTTCTGAGATGCTCGCCATTCTCTTCAGCTATCCTGTACATGGCCATGTCACAGAGCTTGGAGGTGGTACATATTTTGGACACAAATCCATGAGCCTATTCTGGAGAGTGGCCAGAATTCAGGAAGAAAACAACAACTTAGAAAGATAGCAGGTGTTGCACATCGATAAGACAAGCTGCAGTCCATTCATATATTGGGCAGGATGAATTATGGGAAGTTTTATACTAGACAGGACACATCCATTAATGCATTCTCTTTTCTAATGCCTACAACAACGGACACAGTGGGATACACAGAAACAGAAACACTCGCCGTGTCAAATGACTTACTAGAAACTGTCCACTTCAAACCAATAAAACCGCCTTTCCTATCTATTCTCAGAACATGAGACAAAACAACAAACCCACACCCACTCCCACAAAGGCACCTCCTTCCCCCAAGTAGGTCTGTGACTATCCGGAGTGTCCTCTGACTGGTGGGCCATACTATGTTCCCCCGAAATGGCCTGTCTTCTCTCAGATCTTGTTTCCTTGACCAACTCTATGAAGATGTCAGGAAAAAGTGGTTAGCCACTACCTGTTTTCTCAGGAAAGGTCCATCTTCAGAGCTCTCCTGTCATTTGGCCATCCTCACATCATTAGGTACCAAGAAAACTTACTCTGTCCTTGGTAAATCCAAACAAGTGAGCCCACTGGGCCTGGGACTGGGACTGCCTCTGGGTGCCTGGCTTCTTGGATACCAAGTTCAGAGATTTCCATCACCAAGGAAATGAGGGATGTCACATTCTTTGAAACTGAATGAGGTCACTGCCTTGGCAACCACTTTGTCCTAACAGTTGCTTCCAAGGGTAACATAAGAAGGAGGTTGCCCCTACTTCCTTTGACACTTTTATTAGGTAGAATGTATATCAACCATTGGCACCTGGGAACAGCTCTCCACTCAGGCCTAGTTTGGTCCACCTTCTCTACAATAAGAATAGAGAGGCAGATTCAGACACATCCCTTCATCCTGACCAGGTTGTTTGCCATGGAAGATGACTTTTTCTCTCTTAAGTGCTTCATACCTGCCTACAACTTCTCCAGGTATCATTTGTGCATGGATATTTGAGGTTCTCATCAGGAGGAAGGTCTCCAACTTTCCTGTATTGTAAGAACCACTCTGTCCCTGCTCTTCTGTAAAATGATTGAGGGAACAGTGTATACTTGGGGTTAAAAACAGGTTTGATTTGGGTTACGAATGATTCTGTGCGATTAATAATGGTATTGGGAACCTGCAATATTTACAAGAATATAGAGGTGAAATATAATTATGAAAAGAGAAACCTAGTTATGATTTGAAGCCCAGAAGGGTTTTGCCCTTGATTGGGATACTTAGCTTTGAATTATGTTCTGCAAAGATGTCTCAGATAATTCGATATACAATGGCATAGGACCTTGTACATTGGATGATTGAATTTAGAAGAGAACATCCAGTCAAAAAGGGATATTCAGTAGGATTAGGAAGATAGTCAGTATGTTTAGGAAGAAGAGTGAGTATAGGATTTGGACCAAAAGTTCTTTAGCAATATACTTTCGGTTATAGAGTGAATGTAAATATCAGCACATATGAAGAGTCAGTCACTATGATGAACAGGGGAAAATGTGTAGAAAAGCAGATATCAATGGAAACATTACGAAATCAGGCAAAGTATAAAGTGAGGGATAGAATTAGACATTTTCAACAGGGTTGAGTTTCAATATATAAATTAGGAAGAAACAAATATGTAGTCACCAATAGGATTGACAATTGACAGCATTAGACAACCTGGACATGGATGTTTTTAGTAATCCATATTCACTTTCCATTTAGGCTTTGGTACAATCATAAGTGTGACCTTTCCATTTTTTGTCCAGAATATTACTGTGATAATGAGGTGACATGAGTATTTCCTTCACCATTTCTGGGAGCAATATATTGAAGATTTAAAATTAGAATTGGGTTTACAAAAAGGTGTACCCTGTGTCTATTAAGATAGAGATAAAGCATGAATAGACCATACTGTGAATAAATAATATAACTTTTTTGAACTTTATATAAGGAATTGAATTGATATCTGAAAAATTACAGGAAATCGTATATTGATATACAATCATTCATTCCAACCAGTTACATATCTAATGGAAATATTATTGTTTGGTTTATCATGAAGAGTGTGTGAGTTTTGCTTCAAAAGTGGTTATGGAAATCAAAATTATGTGTTTGGAAAGAAGTCTCATGAAAAGACCAGTCAAGAAACCCTGCCAATACATGTGTTCTGAAGCAAGAAGTGATTAAAGTTGAAACAAATGCCTATAAATTTGTGAACTTGTGGATGAAGTGTATAACTTAAAATGTGCAAAAACTGAAGAAATAATAATGTACCAGTGTTGAGTACATATGAACGTCAAATTACATATCATGTCCCATAGGAATCTACTTGCATTGATGTTAGACTGGGTCAGTTACTGTAGAATAATTAGGATTTGTATGCACCATTCACTGAAGTTAGTTTTCAGTACTAGGAAATAAATATGTATTTCAGGTGGATGAATATTTCTGATTATAATCTTGTGAAAAGTTGATTATAAATCCACATACATGATCATTAATGAATTTAGAGAGTTTACATTAGACACATATATTTCATATTTTGAAAAATCTGCAGAGTGTACAGATATATTACACACACACACACACACACACACACAAACACACAAAACACTGACAGACATTTAAAAGAAGCAATATAAATGGCAATAGAAATTCATCAGTAAACATATATCACCCACAGATGCAAAAATATTTATTTTACTGAACATGAATTTATGTATAATGTTCTTCTACTAGGAAGCTCCCCTATAGGTTGAATTTTCAGTTCCAACAGCGTTTAGGAGGATTGAACTCTTCTCACAGTTTGTATATGCCAAGTCAGCCACCTCAAAATGTACGTGTGATACCTGGTAGGATTCTATATATGCATATAAATATACAAGTGTGAATAGGCTAAAGAGAAAGGGAAACAAGAATTCTCGTATTTTTTAAGTTTAAAAACTTATGGAGAACTTCTTCGATTAAAAATTGACTAAATTTATAACTTTTACCTTATATAATGCAAAAGGCAAGTCCAACTATACAACATGCCTCCAATGAACTGCTTGTATTTCTATAGGTTTGGGTTATTTTTCTCTATCATATTAGGATGAGTTGTTTGAGTCTAGTAGGTATGGGTTAGTGTCAGGGATTCAATATTTCAAAATGAAAATTGGAAAATGAATCCAATTTGTATGCATATATATGCTGCACAAATATCCTCCCACTCTCATCCAGAACAATGCCTTGACATTACCTTCACCCCAAGTAAGACACAATTAGAGGAGAAGAGTTAGAAAATCAGTGAACACATATCTGGAATGGAAAATGCTCAGGAGTTCACAACCTTGGAGGTGGTAGAGGAGTTTCCAAAAGCAAGGGACAGGGTAAACCCTCCACAAACATGGAGCTCTGCTGGCCTAAAAACTTTTTGAGAAACTGCCTTGAGATAGGGCACTTAAATATATGTTGTTGTCAGGAGATTTGGCTTCCTTTGTAGTGAGACCATCAAAGCTGGGTTTGCATCCATGAGACCTGGAGGACATTGTTTCTGATGTTTCAATGAACATGAGGCAGCAGTGCTGATATTTTTCTTTTTAGGTAAACTGTGGCCTCTGGGGTCTAAGTGTCTCCCCGTTGAACTGTGAAGCCATTTGGCCCTCCTACACTTTTTGTGGGGTTTTTGCTGCTGCACTGGTAGTTTGGTATTTGCTTCATAAAATAGAAGGAGTTCAACTGGGACACAGTGCTGGAGGGAGTTCTATCACGTGTGGTGGGTCAGGGTCTGCAGGAAAATGCACCAACCAATCTTCTATCCCTCAAAGCTTGCCCCATTGCATCCTTGTCCATAGCAACCTGATTCTGAACATTGCCCTGAATCCTCTCCATATAACAAGATGCCTTTACTTATAAGGGTCTGCTGGCTGCACCATGTAAGCCACAAGCCATTTTTAAGCCAATGGAAGATCCAAATTGCTCCAACACAGAAGTTTTATCACACTCCTGCCCACCACAACTCTAGGCCCACTTCTTAGGAGCCTGAAACTTACTGGGACCTCTGTTGTACACCATTTTCATAAAACCCAGTCAAGCAAGGCACTGTCAGGTACATCCATGATCAGCAGCAGGACATCCAAAGGTTCTCTAGTGCAACCTAGTCATGGGAATTTCAAAAATTTCATGGTATTTATCTAGACATTTTACAAGGATGAAGTTGGAAGCACTGTGGGTTTCAATTTTTTCAGGAACCATTAAATGGTGAGGAAGATTATTTCAATGAAAGCTCTGAAGAACCCTCACAGGCAAGGCTTCTCAAAGAGTGGACAAAAGGTCACATTAACCCAGCCCATTGAGGTCTACAATGTGAGTCCCATGTGTGTTTTGACTCTCAAATATGGCTGCCAAGTCTTTCGAATGAAATCATGTGATACCTTGGCTGAGATTCCCAGTGCTCTGTGCAAAGCCACTCTGGGGCTAGATCTCAGTTTCCAAGGGTGACTCTCATACATGGCCTCTTTAATCCCAACACAATACATGGCAATACTTTTCTGAGGTCAGTTTCTGAACTCAGTCTCTAAGGGGAATCACACCAAAATTCAAGCCCAGGTAGACCCAGTTATGTCTTCCAACTGCCACACAAATATCCACAATTAAATCCAAAACACTCCCACATGTCACTCATCTTTTCTATATACCCACTCATCATAACCTCTGGCTGGAGGTTTCCATGAGGGGTGCTGCCCAAGACAGTGTCCAAAATAACCACCCTTGCCCCTCATTTGCCTAAAATCAGGGTGGCCTGGACATCCTTCCAGTGAACCAGGAGTGATCAAATTTGCCGGCCATTAAGATGGCACTGCTTCTCCAATTTGAGGCCTACTGACTGTGGGGTTTAGAGTCTTTATGTTATTTGGAGTCATGAGAAAAATCAAGCACTTATGGGCTATCCTCTGCAGGGTTTTGAGGAACACATTTAAACCAAATGATCACTATTCTCACTTGATGAAGGTCAGGAACCTTACAAAGGAATGCGAGAGACTTCATCCAAAATGAATGCTCTTTTGTCCATTTTGGTTTTGGATGCACACATGGGATCTTTCTTTAGATCCATCAGGTGCTAAGAATCTAAGCCACAGCCTCACACAGGGCCAAAAAGCTGATTCAGACACATCCCTTTCCAAAGCAATTAAGCAAAGAGCCACAGGTGATGCCCATTCATTTCTATTTGAAAACTATTTCTTTTGACTCTACAAAGGTGTGGCCTGAGGCAAAGACGTTCTGACATTCAGGGCAACAGAACAATTGGTAAGCAAAAGGCCCAAAGCAGGGTTTCTCCATTAGAATTTTCTGGTCACACTCATATCTGAGTTTTCTTAGATGCTCCCATTCCTTTCAGCAATCCAGTACATGGCAAAGTCTCAGAGCTTGGAGGTGGTACATATTTTGGACACAAAACAATGAGACTATTCTGGAAATTGGCCAGAATTCAGGAAGAAAACAGGACCTTAGCAAGATTGTAGGAGTTGCCCACCCATAAGTCAAGCCACAGTCCATTCATAAATTGGGCAAGATGAATCTTGGGAAGCTTTCTACTAGTCAGGACACATACAATGATTCATTCTCTTTTCTAATGTCTAAAACCACGGACACAGTGGGATACACAGACAAAGAGACACTGGCCTTGTCAAACGACTTACCAGAAACAGTTCACTCCAAAACAAACAAACCGCCTTTCCTACCTATTCTCAGAACATGAGACAAAACCTCAAACCCACACCCACACACACAAAGGCAGCTCCTTCCCCCAAGTAGGTCTGTGACTATCAGGAGTGTCCTCTGACAGGTGGGCCATACTATGTTCTGATGAAATCGCCTGTCCTGTGTCAGATATGGTCTCATTGGCCCAATCTGTGAAGTTGTCACTAGCCAGCTGTGAGCCACTACCTGCTTTCTCAGGAAAGGCCTCTCTTCAGAGCTTTCCTGACATTTGTCCATCCTCACATCAGTAGGTACCAAGAAAGACTGACTCTGTCCTTGTCAAATCCAAACAAGTGAGACCACTGGGACTGGGAATGGGACTGGCTCTGCGTGCCTGGCTTCCCGGATCCCAAGTTCAGAGAGTTTCATCACCAAGGAAGTGAGGTGAGATTACTTCCTTCAGGAATTTAATGAGGTCACTGCCTTGGCAACCACTTTGTCCTAACAGTAGCTTCCAATAGTCCTATGAGATGGAGGCAGCCCTTACGTCCTGTGACACTTTCATATGTTAGAATGGTATATCAACCATAGGCACCCAGGAACAGCTCTCCACACATGCCTGGTATGGTCCATCTTCTCTACATTAAGAAGAGAGGCTTATTCAGACAAAACCCTTCATTCTGGAAAGGTTGTTTGCGATGGAAGATGACTTTTGCTCTCTCAGGTCCTTCATAGCTGCCTAATCTTCTCAAGGGATCAAATCTGCATGGACCTTTGAGGTTCTCAGCAGGAGTCAGATCCCCTACATTCCTGTATTGTAAGATGAACTCTCTCGCTGCTCTTCTGTAAAGTTAGATTGAGGGAAGAGTGTATGGTTAGGGTTATTAACATGTTCGATTTGGATTACGAATCATCCTGCAGGATGATTAATAGTATTGGGAACCTGCGATATTTATAAGATTATAGAGGTGAAATATAAGTATGAAAACAGAAATGTTGGTAAGATTTGAAGCCCAGAAGGGCATTAGGCCCTTGATTGGGATACTTAGCTTTTAATTACGTTCTACACAGATGTCTCAGATAAATTGATAATCAATGGCATAGGACCTTATACCTTGGATGTTTGATTTTAGAAGAGAACATCCACTCAAATTGAGATAGTCGGTGGGATTAGGAAGATAGTCGGTAGGTTTATAAAAAAGAGTGAGTATAAAATTTGGACAAAAATTTCTGTAGCAATAGGGTTTCGGTTATAGAGTGAATGTAAATGTCAGCACATGTGAAGAGTCAGTCACAATGATTAACCGGGGAAAATATGTAGGAAGGAAAATATCAATAGAGACATTACAAAATGAGGCAATTATATAGTGAGTGATAGGATTAGACATTTTCAACAGGGTTGAGATTGAGTACATAATCTTAGGAAGAAACAAATATGTAGTCACCAATAGGAATGACATTTGAAAGCATTAGGCAACCTGGATATGGATGTTTTTAGTAAGCCATGTTCACTTTCCATTTAGGATTTGGTACAATCATAAGTGTGACCTTTGCATTTTGTGCCCAGAAAATTATTGTGATCAAATATATATGTAGATCATATGATATGTGTATTTCTTCCACCATTTCTGGGAGCAATATTTGAGGACACATAAATTAGTATTGTGGGTACCAAGTGGTGTACCCTGTGTCTACGAATATAGAGATAATGCATGAATAGACCTTAGTGTGAATAAATAATATAACTTTTTTCACTTTAAATAATGGATTGAATTGATATCTTAAAATATATAGGAAATCATATATTGACATACAATCATTCACTCCAACCAGTTACAAATATAATGGTAATCTTAGGGTTATTGTTTATGATGAAGTGTGTGTGAGTTTTGTTTCAAAAGTGTTTATGGAAATCAAAAATAATGTGTTTGGAAGGAAGTCTCATGAAAATACCAGTCAAGAAATATGGAGGAATCCATGTGTTCAAAGCAGGAATTGATTGAAAGTGAAACAAATGCCTATAACTTTGCTAAATTGTGGATGAAATATATATCCTGTGATGTGCATAAACTGATGAAATAGTAATGTACCAGTGTTGAATAAAAATGAAGGTCAAAGTACACATCATGTCCCATAGGAATCTACTTGCATTGATGTTAAACTGGTTCAGTTACTGTAGAAATATTAGGATTTCATGCATTATTCACCGTAGTTAGTTTTATTTTTTTTCATTTTTATTTATAATTGTTCAAAACATTACATAGTTGTTGTTATATCATATTTCACACTTTGATTCAAGTGCATTATGAACTCCCATTTTTACCCCATGTACAGATTACAGAATCACATCATTTACACATCTAATGATTCACATATTGCCATACTAGTGTCTATTGAATTCTGCTGCCTTTCCTATCCTCTACTATCCCCCCTCCCCTCCCTGCCCCTCCCCTCTTCTCTCTCTACCCCCTCTACTGTAATAAATTTGTCCCCCTTGTATTATTTTTCCCTTTCCCCTCACTTTCTCTTGTATGTAATTTTATATAACCCTGAGGGTCTCCTTCCAATTCCATGCAATTTTCCTTCTCTCTCCCTTTCCTTTCCACCTCTCATCCCGGTTTAATGTTAATCATCTTGTCATGCTCTTTGTCTCTCCTCTGTTCTTAGTTACTCTCCGTATATCAAAGATGACATTTGGCATTTGTTTTTTAAGGATTGGGTAGCTTCACTTAGCATAATCTGCTCTAATGCCATCCATTTCCCTCCAAATTCTATGATTTTTTTTCATTTTTCAATGCAGAGTAATACTCCATTGTGTATAAATGCCACAGTATTTTCTCCATTCTTTCATTGAAGGGCATCTAAGTTGGTTTCACAGTCTTCCTGTTGTGAATTGTTCTGCTATGAACATCGATGTAGCAGTGTCCCTGTAGCATGCTCTTTTTAGGTCTTTAGTGAATAGACTGAGTAGGGGAATAGCTGGGTCAAATGGTGGTTCCATTCCCAGCTTTACAAGAAATCTCCATACTGCTTTCCAAATTGGCTGCACCAATTTGCAGTCCCACCAGCAATGTACAAGTGTACCTCTTTCCCCACATCCTTGCCAGAACTTGTTGTTGTTTGACTTCATAATGTCTGCCAATCTTACTGGAGTGAGATGGTATCTTAGGGTGGTTTTGATTTGCATTTCTCTGACTGCTGGAGATGGTGAGCATTTTTTCATGTACTTGTTGATTGATTGTAAGTCCTCATCTGATAAGTGTCTGTTGAGGTCCTCAGCCCATTTGTTGATTGGGTTATTTGTTATCTTATTGTCTAATTTTTTGAGTTTTTTGTATACTCTGGATATTAGGGCTCTATCTGAAGTGTGAGGAGTAAAGATTTCTTCCCAGGATGTAGGCTCCCTATTTACCTCTCTTATTGCTTCTTTTGCTGCGAAAAAACTTTTTAGTTTATGTCCCATTTGTTGATTCTAGTTATTAACTCTTGTGCTATGGGTGTCCTATTGAGGAATTTGGAGCCCGACCCCACAGTATGGACATCGTAAGCAAATTTTTCTTCTATCAGACACTGTGTCTCTGATTTGATATCAAGCTCATTGATCCATTTTGAGTTAACTTTTGTGCATGGCAAGAGAAAGGGATTCAGTTTCAATTTGTTACATATGGATTTCCAGTTTTCCAAACACCATTTGTTGAAGATGCTATCCTTCCTCCATTGCATGCTTTTAGCCCCTTTATCAAATATAAGATAGTTGTAGTTTTGTGGATTGGTTTCTGTGTCCTCTATTCTGTACCATTTGTCCACCGGCCTATATTGGTACCAGTACCATGCTATTGTTGTTACTATTGCTCTGTAGTATAGTTTGAAGTCTGGTATCGCTCTACCGCCTGATTCACACTTCCTGCCTAGCATTGTTTTTGCTATTCTGGGACTTTTATTTTTCCATATGTATTTCATGATTGCTTTCTTTATTTCTACAAGAAATGCCTTTGGGATTTTGATTGGCATTGCATTAAACCTATAGAGAAATTTTGGTAATATCGCCATTTTGATGATGTTAGTTCTGCCTATCCATGAACAGGATATATTTTTACATCTTCTAACATTTTCTTATATTTCTCTCTTTAGGGTTCTGTAGTTTTCATTGTATAAGACTTTCACCTCTTTTGTTAGGTTGATTCCCATCTTTTTTTTTTTTTAGGATATTGTGAATGGAGTGGTTGTTCTCATTTCCATTTCAGAGGATTTGTCGCTGATATAGAGGAATGCCTTTGATTTATGTGTGTTGATTTTACATCCTGCCACTTTGCTGAATTCATTTATTAGCTCTATTAGTTTCTTTGTAGACCCTTTTGGGTCTGCTAGGTATAGAATCATGTCTTCTGCAATAGTAATAATTTAAGTTCTTCTTTTCCTATTTTTATGCCTTTAATTTCTTCCGTATGTCTAATTGCTCTGGCCAGTGTTTCGAGAACTGTATTGAACAGAAGTGGTGAGAGAGGGCATCCCATTCTTGTTCCAGATTTCAGAGGGAATGCCTTCAATTTTTCTAGATTCAGAATGATGCTAGCTTGAGGCTTAGCATAGATTGCTTTTACAATATTGAGGTAAGTTCCTGTTATTCCTAGTTTTTCTAGAGTTTTGAAGATAAAGGGATGCTGTACTTTGTCGAATGCTTTTTGTGCATCTATCGAGATGATCATATGGTTCTTATTTTTAAGTCTATTGATGTGGTGAATAACATTTATTGATTTTCGTATATTGAACAAGCCTTGCATTCCACGGATGAATCCTACTTGATCATGGTGCACAATTTTTTTAATATGATTTTGTATCTGATTCGCCAGAATTTAATTAGGGATTTTTGCATTTAGGTTCTTTAGGGATATTGGTCTGTAGTTTTCTTTGTTTGAAGTGTTTATGTCTGGTGTAGAAATTAGGGTGATATTGGCCTGGTAGAATGAATTTGGAAGATCTCCCTCTTTTTCAATTTCCTGAAATAGCTTGATAAGTATTGGTATTAGTTCATATTTAAGGGTTTGTAAAACTCTGCTGTATACCCATACTGTCCTGGTCTTTTCTTAGTTGGTAATCTTTTGATGGTTTCTTCTATTTCCTCAATTGATATTGGTCTGTTTAGGTTGTCTATATCCTCCTGACTCAATCTGGACAGATCATATGACTTAAGAAATTTTTCGATGCCTTCACTATCTTCTATTATATTGGAGTATAACGAATCAAATTAATTTCTTATTATCTTCTGTATTTCAGAAATATCTGCTGTGATTGCCAGGGGGTGACAAATAACTTGTGTAGATTGATACAGCAGGAGTGGAAGCCGTTTATTGTAGAATCCGAGCGATATTTATACATTTTATAAAGCTTATCTAATTAGCATAAAATAGATACAGCAGTCAACCAATAAGGAATCTCCACACTTAATGGCTTGCTTTTGTTACTTCAAAAACCACTCCCTATGGCATTTGGCCAGGCGCCATCCAGACTTGTTTACAGACCCTAACATTTCTCTGGCAAAATACCAGGTGCCATGCTGACTTGTTTATAGACCTTAACATGTGATATTGACTTTTTCATCCCGTATGCTAGTAATTTGAGTATTCTCTCTTCTTCTTTCATTAGCATGGCTAAGGGTCTGTCGATTTTATTTATTTTTTCAAAGAACCAACTTTTAGTTTCCTCAATTTTTTCAATTGTTTCTTTTGTTTCGATTTCATTAATTTCAGCTTTGATTTTAATTAAATCTTACCTTCTACTTATTTTGCTGTTGTTTTCCTCTTCTTTTTCTAGGATTCTGAGATGAAGTATGAGATCATTTATTTGCTGTTGTTTTTTTCTTTTTTTAAGGAATGAAATCCAAGCAATGAATTTTCCTCTTAGAACGGCTTTCAATGTGTCCCATAGATTCTGATATGTTGTGCCTGTGTTTTCATTTATCTCTAAGAATTTTTTAATTTCCTCCTTTATGTCTTCTATAACCCATTGTTCATTCAGTAACCTGTTGTTCATTCTCCAAGTGATGCATGATTTTTCCTTCCTTCTTTTATCATTGATTTTTAGTTTATATTCCATTATGATCAGATAAGATGCATGGTATTATCTCTACTGCTTTATATTGTCTAAGAATTGCCCTGTGACATAATATATGATCTATTTTTGAGAGGGATCCATGTGCTGCTGAGGAAAAATGTAACTGCTTGATGTTGTGGAGTATATTCTATATATGTCAATTAAGTCTAGGTTATTAATTGTGTTATTGAGTTCTATAGTTTTCTATTTCAACTTTTGTTTGGAAGACCTGTCCAGTGGTGAGAGAGGTGTGTTGAAGTCTCCCATGATTATTGTATGGTGGTCTATTAGACTCTTGATCTTGAGAAAAGTTTGTTTGATGGACATAGCTGCACCATTGTTTTGGGGCATATATATATTTATAATGGTTATGTCTTGTTGCTGTATGGTTCTCTTGAGCAGTATATAGTGTCCCTCTTTATCCCTTTTGATTAACTTTGGCTTGAAATCTATTTTATTTGATATGAGTATGGACACTCCTACTTGTTTCCGAAATCCATATAAGTGATATGATTTTTCCCAACCTTTCCCCTTCAGTCTATGTATGTCTTTTCCTATCAAATGCGTCTCCTGTAGGCAGCATATTATTGGGTCTTGTTTTGTGATCCATTCTACTAGCCTCTGTCTCTTAATTGGTGAGTTTAAGGCATTAACATTTACAGTTATTATTGAGATAATGGTTGTTCTTCTAGCCCTATTTGTTTATTTATGTTACTAAACATGGATTGTTTTCTTCTTTGATTATTTCCCACTTTTACTGTACTACATCCCACTGTTGGTTTTTATTGTTATTTCCCTTTCTTCTTCCTGTAATATTTTCCGAGGATGTTTTGAAGAGATGGTTTTCTAGCTACAAATTATTTTAACTTTTTTTTATCATGGAAGTTTATAATTTTATCTTCCATCCTGAAGCTTAATTTCACTGGATACACAATTCTTGGTTGGAATCCATTTTCTTTCAGTGTTTGAAAAATGTTATTCAAGGATTTTCTAGCTTTCAGAGTCTGTGTTGAAAGATCAGCTGTTATCCTGATTGTTTTACCCCTAAATGTAATCTGCTTTTTTTCTCTTGTAGCTTTTAAAATTCTCTCCTTATTGTGTACGTTGGGCATCTTCATTATAATGTGTCTAGGTGTGGATCTCTTATGATTTTGCACATTTGGCGTCCTGTAGGCTTCTAGGACTTGGGAGTCAGTCTGATTCTTCAAGTCTGGGAAGTTTTCTCGTATTATTTCATTGAATACATTCCTCATTGCTTTGGTTTTAACCTCTATACCTTCCTGTATTCCAATGACTCTTATGTTTGGTCTCTTTATGTTATCCCGTATTTCTTGGATATTCTGTTCATGGTTTCTTAACAGTCTTGCTGAGCTGGCTATGTTCTTTTCAATTTGGAATACTTTGTCTTCATTGTCTGATGTTCTATCTTCTAAGTGTTCTACTCTGCTGGTAGTCTTCTCAATTGAGTTTTTTAGTTGGTTTATTGCTTTCTGCATTTCTAGGATTCCTGTTTGTTATTTTTTACAACCTCTATCTCTCTGTATAGCTGATCTTTTGCTTCTTGGATTTTTTTATGTAATTCATTGTCGAAGTGATCTTTCATTGTCTGATTTTGCTGTCTAATGTCTTCCTTGAGACTCCAGATCATCTGAAGCATGTATATCCTGAGTTCTTTATCTGACATTCCATCTGCTGCAGCTATTACCCGTGGACCCCTGGGGTGTTCTGCCGATCGGTCGCAGGTCTGCCTACCTTGTAGGTGCTGGCGGCGGCTCTGCTCTGCCCCTATTCCAATTGGGGTGACGTGACTACCATGCAGGTGTGTTGCTGGGCCTGTTCCGCCAGTTTGTCGCAGGTCTGCCTGCCTTGCGGGCACGGGCAATGGATCTGCTCTGCTCCTATTCCAAATGGGGTGAAGTGTCTGCCGTGCCGGCAGGGCGATGGGCCTCTTCTGCCAGTCAGGTGCAGGTGTGCCTACCTTGCGGGCACGGGTGATGGCTCTGCTCTGCCCCTACTCCAATTGGGGGGTCGTGACTACCATGCTGGCAGGTTGCTGGGCCTGTTCTGGGTGCGGGCGAAGGCTCTGCTCTTCCCCTACTAATATTGGGGTTACCTGACTACCATGCCGGTGGGCCACTGGGATTGTACTAGGTGCGGGAGAAGGCTCTGCTCTGCAACTACTCCAATTCGGTTGATGTGACTACCACGCCTGCGGGTCGCTGGGCCTGTTCTGGGCAAGGGCGGCGGCTCTGCTCTGCCTCTATTCCAATTGGGGTGACGTGACTACCATGCAGGTGTGTCGCTGGGCCTGTTCCGGGCGTGGGCGGCGGCTCTGCTCTGCCCCTCTGGCTTGATGACAAAGTGAGAGAGACCCGGGTGTTTGTGACTCACTTTCTTTACCAGGAGACCAACTGTTTCTGTCACCGCTGGTATCAATGAGGTTATCTCCTCTGCTGCTTTCTGATGACATCAGATCTCTGCCATGTTGGTATCCCATGCAAAAGGCAGCATTTCGTTCCCTTTGCTGGGTGACTAAAGCAATCGGTGAGTCCTGACCGGCATTCACAAGCCCCGTCTCAATCCTGTTGCCACTGCCTATGAAGGCTCGGTTGATATTTACTGATATTCAGCAAGACCAGGACCGAGAAGCAGTTTCCGCCGGTTCTTTAGCCCTGGGCCAGATCAGTTCCTGGAGGCGGAATTCGGCCGCTCTGGGCTCGCTGTATGTTCTAATAGAAGCAGGCTCCAAGACGCAGTTTCTGCGGGTTCTTTAGCACTGAGCCTGAGTAATTTGTCTGCAACACAAAGGTGAATGGCATCCTGAAATTACCTGTTCTATAGCTGAATAAGCTGTGATCAGTCGAAAACAGGGATGATGAAGTCACCTCTCCATGATGGTGGCCGCTGGGTTCTTCTGTGGTCTGACGGGTGTGGAGAAACGAGTTGGACTGCATGCTTTCCCGTCTCAAACCCAGAATTCAGCACTGAGCACAGTGATTGCATACCTGGCAGGAGCCCACAGTACCTGCACCGCTGTATATTTGCCATGCTATCTCGTCGTTTCCCAGCACGCGCCACAGACTCTAGCCACGGAGCGATTTCCTGAATAAGTCCATGACCTTCTGTGAGGACAAATCACTCGCGTTTGAGCCCCCGTAGCTGATCCTCCTGAGATGGAAATATGTACACTTGGTTTTGGAGAACCACAATTTTGCTGGAAATTCCTAACAAGATAGGTTTTAGCCATTCTAACTCGTCATTCTCCCTCACAGTGACGCAGTACATGGGGGTGATGCACTCCCTTCGGAGCCATCATATGATCCCCTGAAGTTAGTTTTCAGTACTAGGAAACAAATAAGTATTTCAAGTGGATGAATATTTCTGAGAATAATCTTTTGAAAAGTTGATTATAAATCCACATACATAAATATGAATGAATTTAGGGAGTGTATAATAAGAAAAATATACTTCATATTTTGAAAAATCTGCAGAGTGAAAAAATATATCTATATATGTATATATATATATATATATATATATATATATATATATATATATATATATACATACACACAGAGACATTAAAAAGTAGCATTATGTATGCCAATCGAAATTCACCATGAAATATATATCATCCACAGATCCAAAAATATTCATTTTAATGAACATAGATTTATGTCGTTCAACTAAGAAGCTCACCCGTATGTTGAATTTTCAGTTCCAACAGCATTAAGTAGGAGTGATCTCTTCTCACAATTTGTATCTGCCAAGCCAGCCACCTCACAAAATGTACGAGTGATACCAGGTAGAATTCGATATATGCATATAAAAATACATGTGATGAATAGGCTACAGAGAAAGGGAGACAGTTATTCACATATTTGTTAACTTTTAAAACACATGGAGAACTATTTCAATTAAAATTTGCTAGATTTATAACACCTACCATTTATCATACGAAAGGCAAGTCCAACTATACACCATGCCTCCTGTGAACCTCTTGTATTTCTATTCTGTTTGGGTTATTTTTCTCCATAATATTAGCATTAAAAGTCAAAGTCTATTAGGGTATGTGTTAGTGTCAGGGATTCAGTATTTCGAATGGAAAATTTGAAAATGTATCCAATGTGTATGCAAATATGTGCTACACAAAAAACTTCCCACTCTCATTCAGAACAATGCCTTGACATTACCTTCGCCCCACATAAGACACAATTAGAGGAGAGGAGTTAGAAAATCTGTGAATACATATGTGGAATGGAAAATGCTCAGGAGTTCACAAATTTGGAGGTGGTAGAAGAGGTTCCAAAAGTAAGGGACAGGGTAAACACTCCACAAACATGAAGTTCTGCCAGCCTGACATCTGGAGAAACTGCCTCTAAGGTTTGGCAATGAAATATATGCTGTTGTCAGGAGCATTAGCTTCATTTGGAGTGACACCATCAAAGCTGGGTCTTCATCTATGTGACATGGATGACATTGTTTCTTATTTTCCAATGAACATGAGGCAGCAGTGCTGAATTTTCTATTTGTATGTAACTTGTGGCCACTGGGGTCTAAGTGTCTCCCCGTGTGCACTGTAAATCCATTTGGTCATCCTCCACTATTCATGGTGTTTCTTGCTGCTGCACTGGGAGTTTGGAATTTGCTTCATGAATTACAAAGAGTTCAACAGGGACACAGTGCTGAAGTGAGTTCTGTCAATTGTGGTGGGTCGGGTTCTACAGGAGAATGCACCAACCAGGCTTCTATCCCACATTGCTTGCCCCATTGACCATAGCAACCTGATTTTGAACATTGCCCTGAAACCTCTCCATATAACAATATGCTTTTACATATAAGAGTCTACTGGCTGCAAAATGTCAGTCACAATCAATTTGCAAGCCAATGGCAGATCCACATGGCCAACCACAGATGTTTTATCACCCACCTGCCAACCACTGCTCTAGGACAACTACTCAGCAGGATCCAACTTACTGGCATCTCTGTTCTACACCATTTTCATAAAACCAAGTCAATCAGGGCACTGTCTTACATACTCATGATCAGCAACAGGACATCCAAATGTTCTCCTGCCACCCGGTCATGGGAATTTCAAAAAATTTTATGGTATTTATCTAGCCAATTTTCAAGAAAGAAGTTGGAGGCACTGTGGGTTTCAATTTATTCAGGAACCATTAAATGGTGACTAAGCTCATTTCAATGAAAACTCTGGAGAATTCTCACAGGCAAGGCTTCCCAAAGAGTGGCCAAAATGTCAGATTAAGCCAGGCCCATTTAGGTCTACAATGTGAGGTCCATGTGTGTTTTGACTCTCAAAAATGGCTGCCAAGTCTTTAAGAATAAAATCATGTGATATCCTGGATGAGATTTCCTGTGATCTTTGGAAAGTCAACTTGGGCCTAGATGTCACTTTCCAAGGGCAACTCTCATGCATGGCCATCTAAAATCCCAACACAATTCATGGCAATACTTCTCTGAGATCAGTACCAGAACTCAGTCTCTAAGGGGAATCACACCAGAGTGCAAGCCCAGGTGGACCCAGTCATCTCTTCCAACCACCATTCAAATGTCCACAATTAAAACCAAAACACTCCCACATGGCCCAAATCTTCTTCCATATAGACACTCTTCATAACCTGTGGCTGGAGGTTTCCATGAGGGGAGCAGCCCACGTCAGTGTCCAAAATAAGGTTCCTGCCCCTCATTTGCCTAAAGTCAGGGTGGCGTGGACACCCTTCCTGTAAACCAGGAGTGATCAAATAGGCCTTCCTTTAATACTGTTTGGCTTCTCCAACTTGAGGACTACTGACTTTGAGGTTTAGATTCTTTAAGTGAATTGGAGTCATGAGAAAAAACAAGCATCTATGGGCTAGCCTCTGCTGGGTTTTGAAGAACTTATTTGACCCAAAGGATCCCTGTTCTCACTTGATGGATTTCAGGAACCTACCAGAGGAAGGCAAGAGAGTTAATCAACAATATCTGATCTTTTTGCCATTTTGGTTTTGGATGCATGCATGGGATCTATCTTTAGATCCATCAGGTGCTGAGAATCTAAGCCACAGCCTCACACAGGGCCAAGAGACTGATTCAGACATATCCCTTTTCAAAGCAATTAAGCATGGATCCACAGGTGATGCCCATTTATTTGCATTTAAAAACTGTTTTCTTCAGGCTTCACAAAGTGGTGGCTTGAGGCAAAGATCTTCCTGACATTCAGGGCAACAGAACAATAGGTAAGCAAAAGGACCAAAGCAGGGTTTCTCCACTGAGACTTTCCTGGTCAACTGATATCTGAGATTTCTGAGATGCTAGCCATTCCCTTCAACTATCTAGTACATGGCCATGTCACAGATATTGGAGGTGGTACATATCTTGGACACAAAACCATGATACTATTCTGGAGTGTTGCCAGAATTGAAGGAGAAAACAGGAAATTATGAAGCTAGTAGGTGTTGCCCATCTATAAGGCAAGCCTGAGTCCACTCATATATTGGGCACAATGAATGCTGGCAAGCTTTCTAGTAGACAGGAAACATCCATTGATCCATTCTCTCTTCTAATGTCTACAATCATGAACACAGTGGGATACACAGACACTCGCATTGTCAAAGGACTTACTAAAAATAGTCCACTCTAAACCAAACAAACCGCCTTTCCTACCTATTCTGAGAACATGAGCCAAAACCACAAAATCACACCCACACCCAAAAAGGCACCTCCTTCCCCCAAGTAGGTCTGTGACTCTCCGGAGTGTCCTCTGACTGGTGGGCCATACTATGTTTCCCCAAAATGACCTCTCCTGTCTCAGTTCTGGTCTGCATGGCCAACTCTGTGAAGTTGTCAAGAGCCAGTGGTGAGACACTACCTGCTTTCTCAGGAAAAGCCCCTCTTCAAAGGTTTCCTGGCATTTCGTCATCCTCACATCTGTAGGTTCCAAGAAAGACTGACTCTGTCCTTGGTAAATCCAAACATGTGAGACCACTGGGACTGGGACAGGGACTGTCTCTGAGTGCCTGGCTTCCTGGATCCCAAGTTCAGAGAGTTTTATCACCAAGGAAGTGAGGTGAGGTCACTTTCTTCAGGATCTGAATTATGTCACTGCCTTGACAACCACTTTGCCCTAACAGTTGCTTCCAAAAGTCCCATGAGGTGGAGGCTGCCCCAGTTTTCCTGTAACACTTTCACAAGTTAGAATGTCATATCAATCATAAGCACCCCGGAACAGCTCTCCACACAGAACTGGTTTGGTCCATCTTGTATACATTAAGAAGAGAGAGAATGATTCAGACACAACCCTTCAACCCGATCAGGATGATTGCCATGGAAGATGACTTTTGCTTTCTGAGGTCTTTCATAGCTGCCTTCATCTTCACCAGGGATCATTTCTAAATGAACATTTGAGGTTCTCAGCAGGTGAAGATACCCTACATTCCTGTATTTTAATACCAACTCTGTCCCTGCTCTTCGGTAAAGTTGGTTAGGGTTAATTATATGTTCGATTTGGGTTAGGAATCATTCTGCAGGATGAATAAAGGGATTGGGTACCTGCGATATTTATAAGAATATATAAGTGAAATATATGTATGAAAACGGAAATCTAAGAAAGATTTGAAGCCCAGAAGGGCATTGGGCCCTTGATTGGGATACATAGTGTTGAATTACGTTCTGTACAATTGTCTCAGTTAAATCAATATACAATGGCATAGGACCGTGTACCTTGGATGATTGAATGTAGAAGAGAACATCCAGTCAAAAAGTGATAGTCGGTAGGATTAGAAAGATAGTCGGTAGGTTTAGGAAGAAGAGTGAGAATATGATTTGGAATAAAAAGCTTATTTAGCAATAGGGTTTCGTTTAGAGAGTGAATGTAAATGTCAGTACATGTGAAGAGTCATTCACAATAATGAACTGGAGAAATTATGTAGAAAAGCAAGTATCAATAGCGACATAACGAAATCAGGCAAAGTATAAATGAGTGATAGGATTAGACATTTTCAACAGGGTTGAGTTTGAATATATAACCATAGGTAAAAACAAATATGTTGTCACCAATGGGATTTACATTTGAGAGCATTAGGCAACCTGGACACGGATGTTATTAGTTATCCATGTTCACTTTCCTTTTAGGCTTTGGTACAATCATAAGTGTGACCTTTACATTTTTTTTGTTCAGAATATTACTGTGGTAAAATGTATATGTAGATCAGGTAACATGAGTATTTCTTTCACTATGTCTGGGAGCAATATTTTGAAGACATATACATTAGTATTAGGGGTACAAAGAGGTGTACCCTGTGTCTATGAATATAGAGATAATGCATGAATAGACGATAATATGAATAAATAATGTAACTGGTTCCACTTTAAATAATGGATTGAATTGAAATCTGAAAATATATAAGAAATCTTATATTGATATATAATCATTCATTCCAACCAGTTATATATCTAATGGTAATATTAGGATTATGGTTTATCATGAAGGGTGTTTGAGTTTTGCTTTATAAGTGATGATGTTAAACGAAAATAATGTGTTTGGAAAGAAGTCTCATGAAAAGACCAGTCAAGAAACATAGAAGAATCATGTGTTCTGAATCAGGAAGTGATTGATCGTGAAACAAATGCCTATAAATTTTCTAACTTGTGAACGAAATATATATCCTATGATGTGCATTAACTGAAGGAGTAGTAATGTACCAGTGTTGAATAAAAATGAAAGTCAAAATACACATCATGTCCCCTAAGAATATACTTGCATTGATGTTAAACTAGCTCAGTAACTGTAGAAATATTAGGTTTTGTTTGCACCTTTCACTGAATTTAGTTTTCAGTAGTAGAAAACAAATATGTATTTCAGGTGGATGATTATTTCTGAGAATAATCTTGTGGAAAGTTGATTATAAATACACATATATGAATATGAATGAATTTAGGGAGTGTATAATAAGACACATATATTTCATATTTTAAAAAATCTGGAGAGTGTATATATATATATATATATATATATATACACTCTCATACATACACACTCACATGCACAGATATAAAAATTAGCAATACAGGAGATCCATCATGAAGGCAGGCATGGAAAAATCAAGTCTCTGACTTCTTCAGCTGAGCGGGCATAGGGAGTCGTAAACTGTCTAAATGCTGTTTGCTCAGAATCAGTAGGCAATGTTGACCTGATGTGGATCTGGGGCGAACATTCTGGGCCCCTCAGAACACACACCGAGCCTGGATGGGCTGCATTCAACCTCCGGTTTGCCTGGTTCTCATGACTCAGCACTAAGATCCCACTGAAATAACTGTTCGGCCCTTCTGAACTTTCAGAGGTAAAAGCCAACCAAGCCTTCAAAAGCAGTGGCCACAGGATTGAAACGGCGCTTGGGAGAGACAGTCAGGACCCACCCGTTGCGTTGGTTACCTTGCAAAGGGAACAAACGGTCACCATTTGCATGGGATACCACCATAGCATAGAAATGACGTCACGGGCAGAGGAGATAACTTCATTAAAACCAGCGTGACAGGTGTGTAATCCCCTAGCCATCTCTCTCAACACAGCGGGGAAACCTTAAGGGCCCCTCCCAGCTCAGCCTTAAGGGCCTCTCCCAGCTCTCCCGTGAGCACGATAGCCAGACCTAGGGAATCAGGATTGGCTCGGGACTAGCGCGTGGAATTCCCGGCTCCTGATCCCACAAGTGCTGACAATTGAGGTCTCTTACACCACGTACCGGGGGCATGGCTCCCAGAGGGCAAGAAAATTCGCTGGGGGTCCTCAGCCCCAAGCTCTACAAAACTAGGGTCTGAGGGAGGCAAACAGGGAGAGTGTGCCCAGGCATTCATGAAAACAGGGCTGCCAGGAGTAGAGTTCTGGCTTGTAACCACTATTGTGGTGAGCGTCACAGGTGAGCAAGGCATGGCTTGAGGAAGCACAAGAGAAGGCCCTAGGCACTCAGGATTGGAGATCCGCCAAGTCTGGGAGGAAGAGCTGCTGCACAGTGATTGGTTCCCACTTATTCAGAGGAGAAGCTTGGCCCAGTGCACACAGCTCCACCTACTGAAAGAGAAGTTAATTGAACTCTATGACTGCATTTATTATTATTATTTTTTTAATTTATATTTTTTCTATTTCTTTCATTTTCATTTTTGTTGTTGTTCTTTAACTTTTTTTAATGTTTTTATTTTTTTTTATTTTATCATTATTATTATTAATATTATTTAAATTTTAATTTTCATCTTTTAATTATAATTATTATTTAAATTTTTTTCTTTATTTATTTTCTATTTTTCTTTTGTCTTTTCATTTCTTTTCAATGTTCTTATTCCCCCTTCCTTGAATTCTACCTGCCTACTCTCATTCTCTTTAGTGACTTCTTCCCTTCCCTTCTAATATCTTTCCTCCGAAGCATCAAATAAATTTATAAGAGTAAGCAGTAACTCAGGAGTCAAACAAAACAAGAAGTAACATGAGCAGCATAAAAAAACAAGGAAGAAAAGGAGTACAAACAACAATGGACAGCCTAAATATACAGAAGGAATCATCAGAAAAATGGTCATATAAAGAACTCAAGGAATACCTTAGACAGATGGAATGGAACCTTAAAGAGGATACGAGACATCAAAACCAAACAGTGAAAGAACACATTGAAAATGAATTACATAAACAGATATAAAAAGAAATTAAGCATCTTTATTAGGAGATAGAGATTATAAAAAAATCAAACAATAATTCTAGAAATTAAGGAAATGATAAACCAAATTAAAAACTCAATTGAGAGTATCACTAACAGAGTGGAGCGAGTAGAAGACAGAATGTCAGATAATGAAGACAAAATATATCATCTTGAAAAAAGTCTAGCCAACAAAGAAATGCTGGTAAAAAGTCATGAGAAAAACATCCAAGAGATATGGGATATAATAAAAAAAAAAAAAACTTATGAGTCATCTGGATAGAGTAAGGTACAGAGATTCAAACCAAGGGAATGAGTAACCTGCTGAATGAAATAATTACAGAAAACTTTCCAGAAATAAAAATGGAAATGGATAAAAAAAATTGTAGATGCTTACAAGACACCGAGCACAAAAAAATCACAGTAGACCAATGCCAAGAAACATTGTTATGAAGATATCCAATGTACAAAACAAAGAGAAAATATTAAAAGCTACAAGAGAAAGGAGGCAGATTACAATCAGGGGTAAACCAAAAATGTTAACAACAGAATTTTCATCACAGACGCTGAAAGTGAGAAGATCCTGGGACAACGTATTTCAAACACTTAAAAACAATGGATGACAACCAAGAAATCTGTATTCAGAAAAATTAAGTTTCAGGTAAGACAACTAAATAAAAATATTTTGTGATAAACAAAAGCTAAAAGAATTTGCAGCCAGAAAACCAGCATTGCAAAGCATCTTAAGGAAAACACTACACGAGGAAAAAATGAATATCAACAACGAAAACCATCAGTGGGAATTGCCTCAGTAATGACAGAGGGAGGGGGAAAAGCTAATCATGGATAAACAAACTAAATTTTAAAAAAAAGATAAATAATCAAAGACGGGTGGCAATACAAACCATATATCAATAGTAACTCTAATCGTTAATGGCTTAAACTCTCCAATAAAGTGACATAGGCTTGTAACGTGGATTAAAAAAAACAAATCCAACAATATGTTGCTTCCAGGAGACACATCTGAATGGAAAAGACACAGGCTGAAGGTGAAAGGTTGGGAAAATTTATTCCATGCACACGGTCCTTGTAAGCAAGCAGGGGTGGCCATCCTCATACGGAATAAAATCGACTTCAAGACTAATTTAATCAAAAGGGATAAGGAAGGACATTATATACTGTTAAAAGAAACCATTCACCAACAAGACATAACAATTATCAATATTTACGCAGAAAATAATGGTGCTGCGACATTTATAAAACAAATTCTCCTCAATTTCAAGAATCAAATAGACCACAACACAATAATTATGGGAGACTTCAACTCACCTCTCTCACCATTGAACAGATCCTCCAAACAAAAGTTGAATAAAAAAAATATAGAATTCAATATCACAATCAATACCCTAGACTTAACTGACATATATAGAATATATCAACCATCATCAAGTGGATATACTTTTTTCTCACCAGCACATGGATCCTTCTCAAAAATAGACCATATATTATGCCGTAGGGCAACACTCAGTAAATATAAAGGGGTGGAGATAATACCATGAATTTTTTTCTGATCACAATGGAATGAAACTGGAAACCAATGGTAAAAGAAGGAAGGAAAAATCCTACATCACATGGAAAATGAACAATATATTACTGAATGATCAATGGGTTACAGAAGACATAAAAGAGGAAATCAAAAAAATTCTTAGAGATAAATGAAAATACAGACACAACATATCAGATTCAATGGGACACAATGAAACAAGATTCAAGAGGCAAATTCATCGCCTGGAGGTCATTCCTCAAAAAAAGAAAAAAAAAAACAAAACCAACAAATAAATGAGCTCTCACTTCATCTCAAAGCCCTAGAAAAGAAAGAGCAAAACAACAGCAAATGTAGCAGAAGGCAAGAAATAATTAAAATCAGAGCGTAAATCACGAAATTGAAACAAAAGAAACTATTAAAAAATTAACAAAACTAAAAGTTGGTTCTTCGAAAAAATAAATAAGATGGACAGACCCTTAGCCATGCTAACGAGGAGAAGAAGAGAGAGAACTCAAATTACTAACATACGGGATGAAAAAGGCAATATCACAACAGAAGCTACATAAATACGAAAGACAATTAGAAATTATTTTGAAAACCTATATTCCAATAAAATAGAAAACAGTGAAGACATCGATACATTTGTTAAGTCATATGATTTGCCTTGACGGAGTGAGGAGGATACACACAATTTAAACAGACCAATATCAATCGATGAAATAGAAGAAGCAATCAAACGACTACCAACCAAGAAAAGCCCAGGACCGGATGGGTATACAGCGGAGTTTTACAAAACCTTTAAAGAAGATTTAATACCAATACTTTTCAAGTTATTCAGGAAATAGAAAAACAGGGAGCTCTGCCAAGTTCATTCTATGAGGCCAACATCACCCTGATTCTGAAACCAGACAAAGACACCTCAATGAAAGAAAACTACAGACCAATATCTCTGATGAACCTAGATGCAAAAATTTTCATTAAAATTCTGGTGGTTTGGATACAAAGGCACATCAAAAAAATTGTGCACCATGATCAACTAGGATTCATCCCTGGGATGCAAGGAGGTTTCAATATATGGAAATCAATAAATGTTATTCACAACATCACTAGACTTAAAAATAAGAACCATAAGATCATCTTGATAGATGCAGAAAAACCATTAGACAAAGTAGAGCATTCCTTTATGTTCAAAACATTAGAAAAACTAGGGATAACAGGAACATACCTCGACATTGTAAAAGCTATCTATGTTAAGCCTCAGGCTAGCATCATTCTGAATGGAGAAAAAATGAAGGCATTCCCTCTAAAATCTGGAACAAGACAGGAATGTCCTCTATCACCACTTCTATTCAATATAGTTCTCGAAAAACTGGCCAGAGCAATTAGACAGATGAAAGACATTAAAGGCATAAAAATAGGAAAAAAAAATTAAATTATCACTATTTGAAGATGACATGATTCTATACATAGGAGACCCAAAAGGGTCTACAGAAAAAACTACTAGAACTAATAAATGAATTCAGCAATGTGGCAGGAAATGAAATCAACATGCATAAATCAAAGGCATTTCTGTATATCAGCGACAAAACTTCTGAAAAGAAAATGAGGAAAAACATTGCATTCACAATATCCTCATAAAAAATTAAATACTTGGGAATCAACCTAACAAAAGAGGTGAAAGATTTATAAAATGCAAACTACAGAACCCTAAAAAGAGAAGTAGAATAAGATCTTAGAAGATGGAAAAATATACCCTGTTCATGGATAGGCAGAATGAACATCATCAAAATGGCGATATTACTAAAAAGTTCTCCATAGGTTTAATGAAATGCCAATCTAAATCCCAAAGGAATTTTTTGTAGAAATAAATAAACCAATCATGAAATTCATATGGAAAAATAAACGACCCAGAATAGCAAAAGCAATTCTAACCAGGAAGTGTGAATCAGGCGGTATAGCGATACCAGATTTCAAACTATATTACAGAGCAATAATAACAAAAACAGCATGGTACTGGTACCAAAACAGGCGGGTGGACCAATGGTACAGAATGGAGGACACAGAGACTAATCCAAAAAGCTACAACTATCTTATATTTGATAAAGGAGCTATAAGCATGCAATTGAGGAAGGATACCATCTTCAACCAATTGTGTTGGGAAAACTGGAAATCCACATGCAACAAAATGAAACTGAATCCCTTTCTCTCGCCATGCACAAAAGTTAACTCAAAGTGGATCAAGGAGCTAGATTCAAATCAGAGACTCTGCATTTGATAGAAGAAAAAGTTGGTTCAGATCTACATATTGTATGGTCAGGCTCCAAATTCCTTAATAGGACACCCATAGCACAAGAGTTAATAACAAGAATCAACAAATGGGAGTTACTTAAACTGAAAATTTTTTTTTTCTCAGAAAGAGAAACAATAAGAGAGGTAAATATGGAGCCTAGATCATGGGAACAAATTTTTACTCCTCACCCTTCAGATGGAGCCCTAATATCCAGAGTATACAAAGTATACAAAGAACTCAAATAATTAGACAATAAGATAACAAATAACCCAATGGGCCAAGGACCTGAACAGACACTTCTCAGAGGAGGACATAGAATCAATCAATAAGTACATGAAAAAATGCTCTCCATTTCTTGCAGTCAGAGAAATGCAAATCAAAACCACCCTAAAATACCATCTCAATCCAGTGAGATTGGTAGCCATTATGAAGTCAAACAACAACAAGTGCTGGCGACGATGTGGGGAAAAGGGTACTCTTGTACATTGCTGATGGGACTGAAACTGGTGCAGCCAATTTGGAAAGCAGTATGGAGATTCCTGGGAAAGCCGGGAATGGAAGCACCATTTGAACCAGCTATTGCCCTTCTCGGACTATTCCCTGAAGACCTTAAAAGAGCGTAGTACAGGGATACTGCCACATCGATGTTCATAGCAGCACAATTCACAATTGCTACACTGTGGAACCAACCCAGATTCCCTTCAATAGATGAATGGATAAAAAAAATGTTTTTTTTTTTATATACTATGGAGGATTACGCAGCACTAAAAAATGACGAAATCATGGAATTTGCAGGGAAATGCATGGCACTAGAGCAGATAATGCTTAGTGAAGCTAGCCAATCCCAAAAAAACAAATACCAAATGACTTATTTGATATAATGAGAGCAACTAAGAACAGAGAAGAGAGGAAGAGCATGAAGAAAAGATTAACATTAAGCAGAGACATGAGGTGGCAGGGAAAGGGAGAGAAAAGAGAAATTGCATGGTAATGGAGGAAGACCCTTATTGTTACAAAAAAATTACATATAAGAGGTTGTGAGTGTAATGGGAAAATAAACAATAAGAGAAATGAATGACAGTAGGTAGGGTAGAGAGAGAAGATGGGAAGAGAGGGGAGGGGGGATAGTAGAGCATAGGAAAGGTAGCAGAATACAACAGTAACTAATAAGACATTATGTAAAAATATGGATGTGTAACTGATGTGATTCTGCATTCTGTATTTGGAGTAAAAATTGGAGTTCAAAACCCACTTGAATTTAATGTATGAAATATGATATGTCAAGAGCTTTGTAATGTTTTGAGCAACCAATAAAAGAAAAAAAAAGTAGCAATATATATGCCAATCGAAATTCATCATGAAATATATATAATCCAAAGATCGAAAAATATTCATTTTACTGAACATGGATTTATGTATAATGTTATTCAACTAGGAAGCTCACCCGTAGGTTGAATTTTCAGTTCCAACAGCGTTTAGGAGGAGTGATCTCTTCTCACAATTTGCATCTGCCAATTCAGCCACCTCACATGTGTGTACAAGTGATATCAGGTAGGATTCTATATGTGCATATAAAAATACATGTGCTGAATAGGCTACAGAGAAAGGGAGACAGGGATTCACATATTTGTTAATTTTAAAAACACATGTAGAACTATTTCAACAAAAAAATTGACTAGATTTAAAACTCCTACATTATATAATGCAAAAGGCAATTCCAACTATACACCATGCCTCCTCTGAACTGCTTGTATTTCTATTCTTTTTGGGTTATTTTTCACCATCATTTTAGGATTATTAGTCAGAGACTAGTAGGGTACGGGTTAGTGTCAGGGGTTAAGTATTTCAAATGGAAAATTGGAAAATGAATCCAATGTGTATGTAAATATGTGCTACACAAAAATCTTCCCACTCACATCCAGAGCAATGCCTTGACAATACCTTTGCCCCAAGTAAGACACAATTAGAGTAGAAAAGTATAAAAATCTAGGAATACATATATGGAATGGAATATGCTCAGGAGTTCACAACCTTGGAGGTGGTAGAGGAGTTTCCAAAAGTAAAGGAAAGGGTAAACACTCCACAAACAAGGAGCTCTGCTGGCCTAAGAATTCTTGGGAAATGGCCTCTGAGGTTGGGATCCTGAAATATATGTTGCTGTCATGAGCTTTAGCTTCCTTTGTAGTGAGACCATCAAAGCTGGGTCTGCATCTATGTTACCGGGAAGAGATGGTTTCTTATATTCCAATGAACATGAGGCAGCAGTGCTCAATTCTCTCTTTGTAGGTAAACTGTGGCCACTGGAGGCTAAGTGTCTCCCAGTGGGGACTGTGAAGACATTTGGTCATCCTCCACTTTTCATGGTGTTTTTTGCTGCTGCACTGGGAATTTGGTATTTGCTTCACAAAATATAAGAAGTTCATCTGGGATACAGTGCTGGAGGGAGTTCTGTCACTTGTGGTGGGTCAGGGTCTGCAGGAGAATGCACCAACCAGGCTTCTATCGCACAGAGCTTGCCCCAATAACCATAGCAACCTTATTCTGAACATTGCCCTTAAAACTCTCGATATAACAGGATGCCTTTACATATAAGGGTCTCATGTCTGCACTATATCAGTCACAAGCCATTTGGAAGCCAATGGCAGATCCACATAGCCCCTCCATGATGTTTTATCACACTTCTTCCCACCACTGTTCTAGGCGCACTACTCAGAAGGCTCCAAATTACTGGCATCTCGTGTTCTACATCATTTTCATGAAACCCAGTCAAACAAGGCACTGTCTGGTATACACATGATAAGCAACAGGACATCAAATTTTCTGCAGTTCCACCTGGTCATGGGAATTTCAAAAATTTCATGGTATTTATTTAGCAATTTTTCAAAAATGAAGTTAGAGGCACTGTGCGTCTCAATTCATTCAGGAACCATTAAGTGTTGAGAAAGTTCATTTCAATGAAAGCTCTAGAGAACTCTCACAGTCAAGGCTTCTCAAAGAATTACCAAATGGTCACATAAAGCCAGGCCAATTGACGTCTACAATGTAAGGTCCATGTGTGTTTTGACTCTCATCTATGGCTGCCATGTCTTTCATAATAAAATCATGTGATATCCTGGCTGAGATTCCCAGGCCTCTGTGGAAAGCCACCCTGGGCATAGATCTCAGTTTCCAAGAGTGAGTCTTATGTGTGTCCTCCTAAAATCCCAACACAATTCATGGCAATACTTCTCTGAGGTCAATTCCAGAATGCAGTCTCTAAGGGGAATCACACCAGAGTTCAAGCCCAGGTGGATCCAGTCATCCCTTCCAACCGCCACAAAAATTACCACAATTAAAATCAAAACACTCCCACAGGCCCATCATCTTCTTCCATGTAGACACTCCTCATAACCTCTAGCTGGAGGTTTCTATGAGCCCAAGGTAGTGTCCAAAATAAGCTCACTTGCCCCTTATTTGCCTAAAATCATGGTGGCCTGGACACTCTTCCTGTGAACCAGGAGTGATCAAATATTCCTGCTGTTAAAGTGTTCCACTTCTCCAATTTCAGCCTACTGGCTGTAGGGTATAATTCTTTATGTGATTTGAAGTCATGAGAAAACCCAAGCACATATGGGGTAGCCTCTGCACGGATTTCAAGAACTCATTTGACCCAAATGATCCCTATTCTCACTTGATGGAGTTCAGGAACCTAAAACAAGAAGGCAAAAATATTCATCCACAATGACTGCTCTTTTGGACATTTTAGTTTTGAAAGCACATGGGATCTTTCTTTAAATCCATCAGGTGCTGAGAATCTAAGCCACAACCTCATACAAGGACAAGAGGCTGATTCAGACACATCCCATTCCAAAGCAATTAAGCAAAGAGCCACAGGTGGTGTCCATTCATTTCCATATGAAAACAGTGTTCTTCAGGCTACACAAAGGGGTGGCCTGAGGCAAAGACCTTTCTGACATTCAGGGTAATAGAAATAGAATTAAGCAAATGGCCCAAAGAAGGGTTTCTCCACTGAGACTTTACTGGTCACACTGATATCTGAGTTTTCTGAAATGCTCTCATTCCCTTCAGCTATCCAGAACATGGCCATGTCACAGAGCCTTGTGGTGTTACATATCTGGGAAACAAAACCATGAGTCTATTCTGGAGAGTGGCCAGAATTCACGAAGAAAAGTGGAACTTTAGAAGATAATAGATGTTGCCCATCCATAAGGCAAGCTGCAGTCCATTCATCAATTGCGCAGTATAAATCGCGGAAGCTTTCAACTAGAGACAACACATCCATTGATGCATTCTGTTTTCTAATGTCTACAACCATGGATACAGTGGGATACACAGACATAGAAACACTCACAATGTCAAACGACTTACTAGAAACAGTCCACTCCAAACCAAACAAACCACCTTTCCTACCTATTCTCAGAACATGAGAAAAAACCACAAACTCACACCTACAACGGCAAAGGCACTTTCTTCCCCTAAATAGGTCTGTGACTATCCGAAGTGTCTTCTGACTGGTGGGCCATATTATGTTCCCCCAAAATGGCCTGTCCTTTTTCACATCTGGTCTCCTTGTCCAACTCTGTGAAGTTGTAAGGAGCCAGCGGTGAGCCACTACCTGCTTTCTCAGGAAAGGCCCCTCTTCAGAACTCTGCTGGCATTTGGCCATCCTCATATCAGCAGGTACCAAGAAAGACTGACTATGTCTTTGGGAAAAGCAAACAAGTTAGCCCACTGGGTCTGGAGTGGGACTGGCTCTTGGTGCCTGGCTTCCTGGATCCCAAGTTCAGAGAATTCCATCACCAAGGAAGTGAAGTGAGGTCACTTCTTTCAGGAACTGAATATGGTCACTGCCTTGGTAACCACTTTGTCCTAACAGTTGCTTCCAAGGTTCCCATGAGATAGAGGCTGCCCCAACATCCTGTGACACATTCAGAAGTTAGAATGATATATCAACCATAGGCACCCTGGAACAGCTCTCCACAGAGGCCTGGTTTGGTCCATCTTCTCTACATTAAGAAGAGAGAGGCTGACTCAGACACATCAATTCATCCTGACCAGGTTGTTTGCCATGGAAGATGACTATTGCTCTCTCAGGTCCTACATAGCTGCCTACATATTCTCCAAGGATCATTTCTTCATGGATCTTTGAGGTTCTCAGCAGGTGGAAGATCTTCTACATTCCTATATTGTAAGACCCACTCTGTCGCTGCTCTTAAGTTAGTTATATTGAGGGAACAGTGTATGGTTAGGGTTAATAACATGTTCGATTTGGGTTACGAATCATTTTGCAGGATGAATAATGGTATTGGCAACCTGTGATATTTACAAGAGTATACATGTGAAATATAAGTATGAAAGCAGAAATCTAGGTAAGATTTGAAGCCCAGAAGGGCATTGGGGACTTGAGTGGGATACCTAACTTTGAGTAATGTGCTGCACAGACGTCACAGATAAATCAATATACATCGGACCTTGTACCTTGGATGATTGAATGGTGAAGAGAACATCCAGTCAAAAACCGATATTCGGTAGGATTAGGAAGGAAGTTGGTAGGTTTAGAAAGAAGAGTGAGTATAGGATTTGGACCAAAAGTTCTTCAGCAATAGGGTTTCGGGTAGAGAGTGTATGTAAATGTCAGCACATGTGAAGAGTCAGTCACAATGATGAACTGGGGAAAACATGTAGGAAAGCAGATATCAATAGAGATATTAGGAAATCAAGCAAAGTATAAAGTGTGTGATAGGGTTAGACATTTTCAACAGGTTTGAAGTTGAATATATAATCTTAGGAAGAAACAAATATGTAGTCACCAATAGGATTGATATTTGAGAGCATTAGGCAACCTGCACATGGATGTTTTTAGTAATGCATGCTATCTTTCCATTTAGGCTTTGGTACAATTGTAAGTGTGATCTTTGCTTTTTGTGTCCGGAATATTTCTGTGATAAAATGTGTATGTAGATCAGGTGACATGAGTACTTCTTCCACCATTTCTGAGAGCAATATTTTGAAGATTTATAAATTAGTATGGGGGTAGAAATAGGTGTACCCTGCTTCTATTAATATAGACATAATGCATGAATAGACCATACTGTGAATAAATAATATAACTGGATCCACTTTAAATAATGGATTGAATGGATATCTGAAAGTATATAAGAAATGTTATATTGATATACAATCATTAATTCCAACCAGTTATATATCTAATGATTATCTTATGGTTATGGTTAATCATGAAGGGTGTGTGAGTTTTTCTTCAAAATTGATTATGGAAATCGAAAACAATATATTTGGAAAAAAAAGTCTCATGAATAGACCAGTCAAGAAACATAGAGAAATACATGTGTTCTGGAGCAGGAAGTGACTAAAAGTGAAACAAATGCCTATAAATTTGCTAACTAGTGAATGAAATATATATCCTATGATGTGCATAAACTGAAGAAATAGTAATGTACCAGTGTGGAATAAAAATTAACGTCAAAATACACATCATGTCCCATAGGAACCAACATGCATTGATGTTAAACTGGGTCAGTTAATGCAGACATATTAGAATTTGTATGCACCTTTCACTGAAGTTAGTTCTCAGTACTAGGAAACAACTATGTATTTCATGTGTATGAGTATTTCTAAGAATAATCTTGTGAAAAGTTGATTATTAATCCACATCCATGAACATGAATGAATTTAGGGAGTGTATATAAGACACATATTTTTCATATTTTTAAAAATCTGGACATTATATATATATATATATATATATATATATATATATATATATATATATATACACACATATATGGACACACACACACACACACAAACACAGAAATTAAAAAGTAGCAATATATATGCCAATCGAAATTCATCATGAAATATATATCATAAAGATGCAAAAACATTCATTTTACTGAACATGGGTTTATGTATAATGTTGTTCCACTGGGAAGCTCACCCATAGGTTGAATTTTCAGTTCTAACAGCGTTTAGGACGAGTGATCACTTCTCACAATTTGTATCTGCCAAGTCATGTAACTCAAAAGAATGTACGTTTGATACCATGTAGGATTCTATTTGTGCATATAAAAATACATGTGCTGAATAGGCTCCAGAAAATGAGAGACAGTAATTCACATATTTGTTAACTTTAAAAACACACGGAGAACTATTTCAATTAAAAATTGACTAGATTCATAATACCTACCCTTTATCATGCAAAAGGCAAGTCCAACCCTGAACTGCATGTATTTACGTACTGTTTGGGTTATTTTTCTCCATCATATTAGGATTAGTAGTCGGAGTCTATTAGAATATGGGTTAGTGTCAGGGATTCAGAATTGCGAATGGACAAATAGGAAAATTAATCCAATGTGTATGCAAATATGTGCTAAAACAAATCTTCCGACTCTCATCCAGAACAATGCCTTGAAATTATCTTCGCCCCAAGTAAGACACAATTAGAGAAGAAAAGTTGCAAAATCTGTGATTACATTTCTGTAATGGAAAATGCTCAGGAGTGCACAAACTTGGAGGTGGTATAGGAGTTTTCAAAAGTAAGGATAGGGTACACACTTCACAAGCATGGAGCTCTGCATGCCTAAATCTTTTTGAGAAACTGCCACAGAGGTTGGGCACTGATATATAGGTTTTTGTCAGGAGTTAAGCTTCCTTTGTAGTGATACCCTCAAAGCTGGGTCTGCATCTATGTGACCTGGAGGACAAAGTTTCTTATTTTCCAATGAACACGAGGCAGCAGTGCTGAATTCTCTCTTTGTAGATAAACTGTGGCCCCTGGGGGTTTATTTTCTCCCCGTGTGGACTGTGAAACCATTTGGTCATCCTCCAATTTTCGTGGTGTTTCTTGCTGCTGCACTTGGAGTTTGGTACATGCTTCACGAAATACAAGGAGTTCAACTGGGAAACAGTGCTGGAGAGAGTTCTGTCACGTGTGGTGGGTTATGGTCTGCAAGAAAATGCACAAACCAGGTTTCTATCTCTCAAAGATTGCCCCCTTGTTCATAGCAACCTGATTCTGAACATTGCCCTGAAACCTCGCCATATAACAAGATGCCATTACATATAAGGGTCTGAAGTCTGCACTATGTCAGTCACAAGCCATTTGGAAGTAAATGGCAGATCCACATGGACCCACCATGATACTTTATCACACACCTGCCCACCACTGCTCTACGCCCACTACTCAGCAGGCTACAAATTACTGGCATGTCTGTTCTAAACAATTTTCAGAAAACCCTGTCAATCAAGGCACTCTCTGGTACACTCATGATAAGCAATAGGAGATCCAATGTTTCTTGAGTGCCACCGGGTCATGGGAATTTCAAAAATTTCATGGTATTTATCTAGCCATTTTTCAACGATGACATTGGATGCACTGTGAATTTCAGTTATTCAGAAACCATTAAATGTTGAGAAAGCTCGATTCAAAGAAAATTCTGGAGAACTCTCACAGGCAAGGCTTTCCAAAAAGTGGACAAAATGTCACTTGAAGCCAAGACCATTGAGGTCTACAATGTGAGGTCCTATGTGTTTTGACTCTCTACTATGGCTGCAAAGTCTTTCAGAATAAAATCATGTGATATCCAGGCTGAGATTCCCAGTTCTTTGTGGAAAGCCACCCTGGTCCTAGATCTCAGGTTCCAAGGGCGACTCTCATGCGTGGCCTCCTAAAATCCCAACACAATTCATGGCAATACTTCTCTGAGGTCAGTTTCAGAACTCAGTCTCTAAGGGGAAACACACCAGAGTTCAATCCCTGGTGACCCAGTCATCTCTTCCAACCGCCACACAAATGACCAGAATTAAAACCAAAACACTCACACATGCCCCTCATCTTCTTTCATATAGACACTAATCATAACCTTGGCTGGAAGTTTCCATGAGGCACACAGCACAAGACAATGTCAAAATAAGCTCCCTTGCCCTTCATTTGTCTAAAGTCAGTGTTTCTGGACACCGTTCCTGTGAACCAGGGCTGATCAAAGATGCCTGCCATTAATACTGTTCCGCTTCTCCAATTTGAGGCATACTGACTGTCAGGTATAGTTTCTTTATGTGATTTGGAGTCATGAGAAAACCCAAGCACCTATGGGCTAGCCTCTGCAGGGCTTGAAGAACTCAGTTGACCCAAAGGATCCCTCTTCTGACTTGATGGAGATCAGGAACCTTACAGAGGAAAGCAAGAGACTTCATCAACAATGATTGCTCTTTTGGCCATTTTGGAATTGGATGCACACATGGGATCTTTCTTTAGATCCATCAGGTGCTGAGAATCTGAGCCATGGACTCACACTGCACTAAGAGGCAGATTCAGACATATCCCTTTGCAAAGCAATTAAGCAAAGATCCTCAGGTGATGCCCATTTATTTCCATTTAAAAACTGATTTTTTCAGGCTTTCGAAAGGTGTGGCCTTAGGCAAAGACCTTCCTTACATTCAGGGCAACAGAACAATAGGAAAGCAAATTCCCAAAGCAGAGTTTCTCCACTGAGGCTTTCCTGGTCACACTGATATCTGAGTTTTCTGAGATACTCACCATTCCCTTCAGCTATCCAGTACATGGCCATGTCCCAGATTGTGGAGGAGATACATATCTTGAACACAAAACCATGAGCCTATGGGAGAGTGGCCAGAATTCAGGAAGAAATCAGGAATGTAGAAAGGTAGTAGGTGTTGCCCATCTATAAGGTAAGCTGCAGTCCATTCATAAATTGGACAAGATGAATGCTGCAAAGATTTCTACTAGACAGGACACATCCTTTGATGCATTCTCTTTTCTATTGTCTACAACCACGGACACAGTGGGATACACAGAAACACTCACCTTCTCAAAGGACTTACTAGAAACAGGCCACTCCAAATTAAACAAACCGACTTTCCTACATATTCTTAAAACATGAGACAAAATCACTAACACACAAACACACCCACAAAGGCACCTTCTTTCCCCAAGTAGGTCTGTGACTATCCAGAGCATCCTCTGACTGGTGGGCCATACTATGTTCCCCTGAAATGGGCTGTTGTATGTCAGATCTGGTCTCCTTGGCCAACACTGTGATGTTGTCAGGAGCCAGCGGTGAGCCACTGCCTGCTTTATCAAAAAAAAAAGCCCCTCTTCAGAGGTTTCCTGGCATTTGTCCATCTTCAATTCAGTATTTGCCAAGAAAGACTGACTCTGTCCTTGGTTAATCCAAACATGTGAGACCACTGGGACTGGGACTGGGCCTGCCTCAGGGTGCCTGTCTCCCTGGATCCAAAGTTCAGAGTGGTACATCAACAAGAAAGTGACGTAGGTCACTTCCTCTAGAACTGAATGAGGTCACTGCCTTGGCAACCACTTTGTCCTAACAGTTGCATCCCAGGGTCCATGGAATAGAGCGTGCCCCTACTTCCTATGACACTTTTACAAGTTAAAATGGAATATCAACCATAGGCACCCGGGAACAGCTCTCCACACAGGCCTGGTTTGGTCCATCTTCTCTAGATTAAGAAGAGAGAGACTGCTTCAGACACATCCCTTCATCCTTACCTGGTTGTTTGTCATGGAAGATGACTTTTGCTCTCTCAGGTCCTTCAAAGCTGCCTATATCTTCTCCAGGGATGATTTCTGCATGGACCTTTGAGGTTCTCTGCAGGTTGAAGATCTCCTACATTCCTGTATTGTAAGACCAACTCTGTCCCTGCTCTTCTATAAAGGTAGATTGAGGGAATCGTGTATGGTTAGGGTTAATAACATTTTTGATTTGGGTTAGGATCATTCTGCTGGATGAATAATGGTATTGGGAACCTGCGATATTTATAAGATTATAGAGGTGAAATATATGTATGAAAACAGAAATCTCAGTAAGATTTAAAGCCCAGAAGGTCATTGGGTCCTTGATTGGAATAGTTAGCTTTGAATTATGTTCTGCCCAGATGTCTCAGATAAATCTATACACAATGGCATAGGATCTTGTACCTTAGATGATTGAATGTTGAGGAGAACATCCATTCAAAAAGGGAGAGTTGGTAAGATTACGAAGATAGTTGGTAAGATTAGAAAAACGTGTGAGTATAGGATTTGGACAAAAAGTTCTTTAGCAATAGGGTTTCAGGTACACAAAAAAATGTAAATGTCAGCACATGTGAAGAGTCAGTCACAATGATGAACTGGGGAAAATATGTAGGAAAGCAGATATCAATAGAGACATAAGGAAATCAGGCAAAGTATAAAATGAGTGATAGCAATAGATATTTTCAACAGGCTTGAGATTGAATATATAATCTTAGGAAGAAACAAATATGTAGTCACCAATAGGATTGACATTTGAGAGCATTAGGCAACCTGGACATGGGTGATTTTCATAATCCATACTCACATTCCATTTAGGCTTTTGTACAATCGTAAGTGTGACTTTGCATTTTGTGGCCAGAATATTACTGTGATAAAATGTATATGTAGATCAGGTGACATGAGTATTTCTACCACCATTTCTTGGAGCAATATTTTGAAGATGTATAAATTAGTATTGGGGGTACATATAGGTGTACCATGTGTGTATGAATATAGAGATAATGCATGAATAGACCATAGTGCGAATAAATAATATAACTGGTTCGAACTTTAGAAATTGGAATAAATTGATATCTGAATATACACAGGGAATCATATGTTGATATACATACATTCATTCCAACCATTTATACATCCAATGGAAATATTACGGGTGTGGTTCATCATAAAGAGTGTGTGAATTTTGCTTCAAAATTGATTATGGAAATCGAAAATAATGTGTTTGAAAAGAAGTCTCATGAAATGACCAGTCAAAAACAAAGAGGAATACATATGCTCTGAAGCAGGAAGTGATAGAATGTGTTACAAATTTCTTTAAATTTATGAAGTTGTGGATGAAATGTATATTCTATGATGTACAAAAACTGAAGAAATAGTAATGTACCAGTGTTGTATAAAAATAAACGTCAAAATACACATCATGTCCCATAGGAATCTACTTGCATTGTTGTTAAAGTGGGTCAGTTACTGTAAAAATATAAGGATTTGTTTGCACCATTTACTGAAGTGAGTTTTCAATACTATAAAACAAATATGTATTTCAGGTGGATGAATATTTCTGAAAATAATCTTATGAAAATTTGAATATAAAACCACATACATGAACAAGAATGAATTTAGGGAGTGTATAATAAGACACATATATTTCATATTTTGAAAAATCTAGAGAGTATATATATATATATATATATATATATATATATATATATATATATATACAAAACACACACAGAGACATTAAAAAGTAGCAATATATATGCCAATTAAAATTCATCATGAAATATATATCATCCACAGATCCAAAAATATTAATTTTACTGAACATGGATTTATGTATAATGTTTTTCAACTAAGAAGCTCACTCATAATTTGAATTATCAGTTCCAAAAGCATTTAGGAGGAGTGATTTCTTCTCACACTTTGTCTCTGCCAAGTTAGCCACCTCTCAAGAATATAGGTGTGATACCAGGTAGGATTCTACATGTTCATATAAAAATACATGTGCTGAATTGGCTACATAAAAAGGGAGACAGGAATTCACATATGTGTTAACTTTAAAAACACATGCAGAACTCTTTCAACAAAAAATTGACAAGATTTATAACTCCTACCCTATATCATGCAAAAGGGAAGACCAACTATACACCATGGCTCCTCTGAAGTGCTAGTATTTCTATTCTGTTTGGGTTATTTTTCTCCATTATATTAGAATTAGTTGTCAGAATCTAGTAGGGTATAGGTTAGTGTCAAGGATTCAGTATTTCAAATGGAAAATTGAAAAATGAATCCAATGTGTATGTAAATATGTGCTACACAAAAATCTTCCCACTCTCATCCAGAACAATGCCTTGACAATACCTTCGCCCCAAGTAAGACACAATAAGAGGAGAAGATTTAGAAAATCTGTGAACAAATATCTGGAATGGAATATGCTCAGGAGCCCACACCTTGGAAGTGGCAGAGGAGTTTCCAAAGGTAAGGGACAGGGTAAACCCTCCACAAACATGGAGGTCTGCTGGCATAGACACTTCTTGAGAAACTGCCTGTGAGGTTGGGCACTTGAAAAATATGTTGTTGTCAGGAGCTTTAGCTTCCTTTCTAGTGAGACCATAAAAGCTTGGTCTGCATCTATGAGACCTGGAGGACATGCTTTCTTATTTCCCAATGAACATGAGGCAGCAGTGCTAAATTCTCTTTTTAGGTAAACTGTGGCCACTGGGGGCTAAATGTCTTTCCATGTGCACTTTGAAGCCATATGGTCATCCTCCATTTTCGTTTTGTTTCTTCCTGCTGCACTGGGAGTTTGGTATTTGCTTCACGAAATACAAGGAGTTCAATTGGGTCTCAGTGCAAGAGGGAGTTCTGTCATGTGTGGTGGATCAGGTTCTGCAGGAGGATACAAGAACCAGGATTCTATCCCACATAGCTTGCCCCCTTGACCATAGCAACCTGATTCCGAACAATGTCCTGAAAACTCTCCATATAACAAGTTGCCTTTACATGGAAGGTTCTGTTGGCTGCACCATGTCAGTCACAAGCCATTTTGAAGCCAATGGAAGATCCACATGGCCCCACCACAGATGTTTTATCACATACCTGCCCACCACTGCTCTAGTACAACTACTCAACAGAGTCCAACTTACTGGCATCTCTGTTCTACACCATTTACATGAAACCCAGTCAATCAAGGCACTGTCTGGTATATTCATGATCAGTAACAGGACATCCAAAGGTTCTCCAGTGCCACCTGGTGATGGGAATTTCAAAAATTTTATGGTATTTTTCTAGCCATTTTTCAAGGATGAAGTTGGAGGCACTGTGAGTTTCAATTCTTTCAGAAACCATTAAATGGTTAGGAAGCTCATTTCAATGAAAGTTCTGGAGAACACTCACAGGTAAGGCTTCCCAAAGAGTGGCCAAAAGATCACATGATATTATGCCCATTGAGGTCTACAATGTGAGGTCCATGTGAGTTTTGACTCTCAACTATGAGTGCCAAATCTTTCAGAATAAAATCATGTGGTATCCTGGCTGAGAGGCCTAGTGCTCTGTGGAAAGCCATCCTGGGCCTAGAACTTAGTTTCCAAGGGCGACACTCATGCCTGGCTTCATAAAATCTCATCACTATTCATGGCAATACTTCTCTGAGGTCAGTTTGAGAACTCAGTTTCTAAGGGAATCACACCAGATTTCAAGAACATGTGGACCAAGTCATCTCTTCCAACCGCCACCCAAATGACCACAATTTAAAACAAAACACTCCAATGTGGCGCTCATCTTTTTCCATATAGACACTCATAATGACCTCTGGCAAAAGTTTTCCATGAGGGGCACAGCCCAAGACCGTGTCCAAAATAAGCTCTCTTGCACCTAATTTGCCTAAAGTCAGGGTGGCCTGGACACCCTTCTTGTGAACCAGGAGAGATCAAATAGGCCTCCCATTAATACTGCTTTGCTTTTTCAATTTGAGGCCAACTGACTGTGGAGTTTGGATTCCTTATGTGAATTGGAGTCTTGAGAAAACCCAAGAAACTATGGGCTAGCCTCTGCAGGGCTTTGAAGAACTCATTTGACCCAAAGGATCCCTATTCTGGCTTGATGGAGGTCAGGAAAGTTACAGAAGAGGCGAGAGACTTCATCCACAAGGACTGCTCTTTTGGCCATTTTGGTTTTGGATGTACACATGGGATCTTTCTTTAGATCCATCAGGAGCTGAGAATCTAAGCCACACCCTCACACAAGGCAAATAGGCTGATTCAGACACATCCTTTCCAAAGCAATTAAGCAAAGAGCCACAGGTAATGCCCATTCATTTCCATTTGAAAACTGCTTTCTTCAGGCTTCACAAAGTGGTGGACTGAGGAAAAGACCTTCCTGACATTCAGGGCAACAGAAGAATTGGTAAACAAAAGGCCCCAAGCAGGGTTTCTTCACTGAGACTTTCTTGGTCAAACTGATATCTGAGTTTTCTTAGATGCTCGCCATTCCCTTCAGCTATTCAGTACATGGTCATGTCACAGAGCTTCAAGGTTGTACATATCTTAAACACAAAACCATGAGCCTATTCTGGAGAGTGGCGAGAATTCAGGAAGAAAACAGGAACTTAGGTAGATAGCAGGTGTTTCACATCAATAAGGCAAGCTGCAGTCCATTCATAAATAGGGCAGGATGAATGCTGGGAAGCTTTCTACTAGATAGGACATATTCATTGATGCATTCTCTTTTCTAATGTCTGCAACCACGGACATAGTGGGATACATAGACATAGAAACACTCACCTTGTCAAACGACTTACTAGAAACAGTTCACTCCAAACAAAACAAACCGCCTTTCATACCTATTCTCAGAACATGAGACAAAACCACAAACCCACACCCACACCACAAAGGCACCTCCTTCCCCCATGTAGGTCTGTGACTATCCGGAGTGTCCTCTGACTGGTGGGCCATACTATGTTCTCTGGAAATGGCCTGTTCTGTCTCAAATCTGGTCCCCTTGGCCAACTCTGTGAAGTTGTCAGGAGCCAGCGGTGAGCCACTGCCTGCTTTCTCAGGAAAGGCCCCTATTCATAGCTTTACTTGCATTTGGCCATCCTCACATCAGTAGGTTCCAAGAAAGACTGAGTCTGTCCTTGGTAAATCAAAATAAGTTTGACCACTGGGACTGGGACTGGGACTGGCTCTTGGTGCCTGGATTCCTGGATTCCAAGTTCAGAGAGTTCCATCACCAAGGAAGTTAGGTGAGGTCACTTCCTTTAGCAACTGAATGAGGTCACTGACTTGGCAACAACTTTGTCCTAACAGTTGCTTCCAAGGTTCCCATGAGAAGGAGGCTGCCCCTACTTCTTGTGACACTTTCACCAGTTAGAGTGGTATGTCAACCATAGGCATGCAGGAGCAGCTCAACACATGCCTGCTTTTGTCCATCTTCTATACATTAAGAAGAGAGTGGCTGATTCAGACACATCCCTTCATCCTGAGCAGGTTGTTTGCCATGGAAGACTTCTGCTCTCTCAGGTCCTTCATAGTTGCCTACATCTTCTCCAGGGATCATTTCTGCATGGACCCTTGAGTTTCTCAGCAGGTGGAAGATCCTCTATATTCCTGTATTTTAAGACCAACTCTGTCCCCACTTTTCTGTAAAATTAGATTGAGAGAACAGTGTATGGTTAGGTTTAATAACATGTTCGATTTGGTTTAGAAAGGAAACTACACGGTTGAGCAAACAGGGTCCTACCGTTAGCAATAATATGAGGATTATTAATGGAACGGCCCTGGCAGATAAAAGCGTAGGTAACCAGGTTGACTATGTGAACAAAGACTCAAACCTTCCTTCTGGGGCCTCTGTCTCTCTTTGACGCTCTTCAAGTCGTTTTCTTAATTTACTCATTGATTCTTTTACAACTCCAGTATTGTCGGCATAAAAACAACATTCTTCCCTCAATGCAAGCAAAAAGGCACCTTTCTCTCGTGAAGAGGAGGTCCGACACTCTCCTGCTCTATAAAACAACTTCAGAGAGAGAGAGGTTAAAATTCCTGTAAAGCTGTGATGTCGGTTTTTAATGTCTTTAAGCTTTGGTCTATTTCTGCTTCTAATTGTGTCTTTGTTGTGTCTCATGGACTAGGGCAGTTCTTCCTGTGCCCACGCCTTCAGCAATTATTATTCCTAATAGGATGGCTAAAGTGAGGGATACAGGTTCCCGGTGGAACCGGGTTGTATGCCCCCCTATTTGAACTTTAAATGAACCTGCGTCATGATAGAGCACTCTGAAAAACATCTACATCATTACATAATTAATCACATCTATTGACCATTTTATGAAAACATAAATAATGTTAAAGTGTATAGAATTATACTGTTTTATGGATGGACAAGAAAATGCACCTAAGATAGCACCAAAGTGAGGAAAACATTCTTATTTGGTTGCATCCGGATTTAGAGGGCATTGCTTCTTTTGTAATCAATTAATCCCCTGAAACCCAAGTTTTGGTAGTTTTAGAGTTTGTACCCAACATGTAAGGGAAGGGGCTCAGAAGTTCACAGTCTGCAGAAATTCACAAAAATTAGTTTTTGTTTTTGTTTTTTTTTTCCTCTGTTCTGGGCAAGTTAACTTTTCAAGGACACCTTGGAAGGAGAGAGCTTTTTTGTCTCTTTTTTTTCTCCCTGCCAGCTGTCACCATGGAGCCCAGTTGCTAACATTTTTATCTTAGAAATGTAGCCATCTCGGTGAAGCCCCAGCTCAAGGCCAGAGGCCTTGTTCACATATTTTGTGAAAAACTGGTAAGGAGGTGTCTACCTTAGGGGTGGTGATTTTTCCAGCCAGTGGTCAAGTAGAACAGGGCAACACGAAAAGTGCAAGTTTATGTACATTGAACTCTTTCAGAGGGACTCTTTTGCTGAAAGACCTAAAGTAAGCCTTGGTTAAGACTTCTGGAGAAGGTCATTTAAGACATTTCTATAGACCTAGTACAGAGGGGGAAGACGGGGTAGTCGAGGCTGAGAGCAGCTCCGTGGATCTAAGAATGAGGAAAGAGAGATGTAAAAGAAAAATGGGAAAGGGGTTTGGGATTTTCCTAAAACAAAACTTGAGCAGTAGAACAGGTAGAGCAGAGGGGAAGATGGGAGTAAATATTCCAAAAAGCCTTTGAGGGACTTTAAATTCTTAGAAACCTGTTTTCAGTGATGACAAAGCAACTTTAAAGGCCATTTTCATTACATCTTGTATAGGGGTCTGAGGCCTCTTATCAGCTGGTTTGAGCTTTGGGTTAGCTTGCTAGAGGACTTGCTGGGACCTAGTGCAGGCACTGACAGGAAAAGAGAGGAGTGAGTGGGTGAAGGGGTACCTTGGTACCTGCTACCTCAGCAAGGGGGCAATGTTCTGAGAACCAGCGGAGGTTTGGGTTTTTGATTTAGTAATTGGAGAGGAGAAATCAGGTTGCTAAGATGGGAGTGATAGCAGAGAGTCTAGAGCAGAAGGATGAGGGTGAGGAACTATTGGAGAAGCATAGTACAGGATGTGAGCACAGGAGGGAAAAGGATTCCACATAGGGAAATTTCCCCCTTTTGAGAACTTGCCAAAGTTAAAAATGTCACGCAGAATTTGAGGATCTAGAGAACCCTCTGGGGGCCATAGTATTTGGTTGTCTAATTGGTAATATGGCCAATGCTGTGTACTGAATTTGATGAGGAGTTTGGGTTCCACCAGGCAGCCCCTGTATGCTCACATTCACTTGACTTACACAAGAAGTCGGCTTCTCCCCGACACAGCCGTGGCTGTTTGTGCCTTTGATAGTCCGCTAGGCAAACATAGTAATCTAGGCTAGCCAACCTGAATCTGTCTCGCGTGTCCCTGCATCCATAATGTTTGTTTCCATTATCTATGGTACAGAAGAGATTTAATGGAATTTTAGTTTGATCCTCTTCATCAGGGATATCTCAATAGGAAAGACCTATACCGAGCTGACAAATGTCTGTGTGGATAGATGGCCACCAGGTCTCTAAGGGGGCTGTATGCGAGATAGACCATACTTCTTGTCTAGTAGGATTTGTGATCAGCCATTGCTGCTGAACGGAATGATGAGGGTTAGAACTACTGGTGGCCAAGGGGAGAGTCTATAGTCTTATCCACATAGCGAATACGCAATTTGAAATGGTTAGCAGGCTTTTCCAGTTTCCAACAAGAGTCTGGACACAGCGAAGGCTTGAGATGAAAGGCATGGATCCAAAAAGTGATTCCGTCTACTTTTACCGCTTTAGGTTTTATAAGTAGCACCTGGTATGTTCCTTTCCAGTGGGGTTTCAGGGATGACACCTGATGTTGTCTTATGTAGACAAAGTCTCTTACTTGATATTGACTTAGAGTCCCCTCCTCCCAAGGTTGGTAGGCAGTGGCCAGCTGTTTCCACAGGTATCGCTGAGTTCTTTCAATGACTTTAAGTCTGTCAAGCAAGGGGGTGTGGAAGTGATCGTTAGGCCTTAGAGTTGGGGTTAGGTTCCTTATTGGATGATGGGCATCATAGAGAATTTCATAGGGGGTGAGGTTACACAAAGAAAGAGAGGGAGTATTTCTCGCATGAAACAGTGCATAAGGCAGGAGCATAATCCAATCTTTTATGCCAGGCTCTAAGCTTAATTTCGTTAAGGTCTCTTTAATGGTTCTATTTATTTTTTCTACCTGTCCTGAGCTCTGGGGTATATAAGCATAATGTAACTTCAAATTAATCCACAGGGTCCCAGTGAACACCTGACTTACCTGAGCCATGAACACCAGTCCATTATCAGACCCTATTGCCTTAGGCAGACCATATCTTGAAGAAATATCTTTCAGGATCTTCTTGAAAACCATTTGTGCAGTTTGGTTGTTTTTGTGTGTGTGTGTGTGTTTGTGTGGAAGGCTCCAGTCCATCCTGAAAATGTATCTACAAATACTAGGAGATATTTAAGTCCATACGTTGCTGGCTTAATTTCACTATTGTCCACTTCCCAAAATTGTCGTTTTCTGGTTCCTCGTAGGTGTTTTCCTCTAGGAAACTGGAAGGGTAAGCATTAACCAATTGACGGACTCGACAGGCTTTTGTTACCCGTTCAGTTATTTCCTTTCGCTGTGAGTCGGTTAGTGGAAAACTCTGTTCTTAATCCTACAGGAATGCCTGCAGTTTCATTGAACCAAGGTGAGTGAGTTGGTGTACATTTTTAACGTAGTGTAGGGCTTTCTGTAATTGCAGCCTGAGCTCAGTGAAGTTGAGGCGTTCAGTGTCAGTGTCCATAGATGTTATCAAAAACTTCCTGGTGATCAGGGGTCCATTGGAATTGGGCATCTCCCATTAACACCGGGTATAAAGGAGCAGCTAAAGACGCAAACCGAGGTATCCATAACCTGCAAAAGCCAGCAGTCCCAAGAAACTCTCTGAGTTGTCTCCTGTTAGATGGGGGTGGTATCTACACAATGGTTTGTTTTCTGGGCTCAGTGAGCCATCGTTTACTGCCCCTAAGGTAACAGCCCAGGAAGATTACTTCATGCTAGCAAATTTGGGCTTTTTTGGCCGAAACTCTATACCCAAGTTGAGCAAGCTCATATAATAGTGCTTGGGTCCCAGACTCACAGTTTTCCTTGGTGTTGGCTGCCAGTAGCAGGTCATTCACGTATTGAAGCTGGATGATTTGGGGTGCATAGTTCTGAAATTGCTGAGATTTCTGTGGAGGGCTTCATCAAAGAGAGTGGGGGAGTTTTTGAACCCCAGTGGGAGTCTAGTCAAAGTTAGTTGACCAGACGTTCAGGTTTCTGGGTCTACCCACCCAAAAGCAAACAGCAACTGACTATCTTTATGCAGAGGCAAGCAAAAGAAAGCATCTTTTAAGTCCAGAACAGTTTACCATTTCCGCTCAGGGTTCAGAGTGCTAAGCAGATTGTACGGATTAGGTACCGTGTGGTGAATGTCCTGCACTCTGTTGTTGATCTCTCTTAGGTCTTTAACAGGACAATAGTCCCCGGTTCCTGACTTTTTTTTCTAGTAGCAGGGGAGTGTTCCAGGCCAATTGACAGGGCCTTAGGAGCCCTAAGTCCAGATATTTCTGAATATGGGGCCTTATCTCATCTTTAGCTTTTTTTGCTTAGAGGATATTATTTGACATTGATTGGGGAGGCTGAGGTTTTTAACTCCACTGTTATTGGAGGTTGTTTCACGGCCAGGCCTAACCCAGCAGTTTTTGCCCAGGCATCTGCGTAATCTGTTATCCATTTCTGGTGTAGCTTGCCTGTTTGATCAGTCTTGGGGGGTGTGAAGAGTGGATGTTCATCTTCTACTAATATAGTTAAAGCCGTGACTATAGGAGTTTTTACTGAAGAATTTAGAAATTTCATTTGGGGGCCTTCAGGGTTAAAAGTTATTTAGGCCAAGAGCTTGGTGAGCAGATCTCTGCCCATCAATGGGTCCAGGCATTCCTGGATTACTAGGAAGGAGTGATAGATTTTTCCTTTCCCAAGGTCCATGGTCCTCTTAGTAGTCTAAGCCCGATATTTACTGCCATTAGTTCTTTGAACTACAGACCTTTTATTTGATAGAGGGCCCAATGGGGACTTAAGGGCTTCGTATACTGCTCCTGTTTTCATTTCAAAGTTTACTGGGGTCCGCTACACTTCAAAAGTTACCCTGAGCTAGGGGAAGTGATCTGAGCCCCAACATTTTTAGTCATGCTCCAGAGTCAGAATGGCTGGCTGGCGTGGCTGTCTCTTTATAGGGAACTCTTTGGCCCAGTATCCTTTTTTTTTACAGTAGGCACATTGATCTGAGGCCAGGGGTGGCCTCTGGCATGGCCCCAGGTATCCCTTCCTGTCACCTTACGTCTTAATTTCTGGCCTCTTTCTTGTTGTGACCAGGATCTTGGTCTATCCCTTAGTCTGTCTTTTGATACTCTCATCCTTCCTTTGCTCCCTTTCTTTCTCCCTGTTTCTCTCTTATAGTATATTTTCTCGGCTTCTCTGACTAAATCTCTCTTTTAAATTTTTTTAATATCCATGGCAGCTTGCCCAATTAAGGCCATCGTTACAGATGAATTTTGATCCGCTGCCTGAGGATCGAAAGGAGTATATCTCTTATATGCCTCCATAATTCTTTCTAGAAACAAAGAGGGAGATTCATCAGGCCTTTGAATAATTTCTCTTACCATGGCCAAATTAGTTGGTCACCTAGCAGCCCCTTGGAGACCTGCTATTAGAGCCAGGCAATAATTGGACAGATGCTCTTTATCTTCAAAGGTGTTGGGGTTCCAGTTGGTTTGGTTTAAGGGTAAGCTGGCTTTGATTATGTTGGGAAGTTGTGTTGGTCGCCAATCAGGTCCGAGGATTTTTTTTTTTAGTTTCTTGGAGGTTTTTCTCTTATTCCTCTGTCATAAAGAAAGTCCCTAGGAGTTGTTGTCAGTTATCCCAAGTAGGCAGGTGTAAAAACGTTGGCGAGTTCTCTGAGTTCTTTTAGCCGGGCCAGCTTCCTCCAGGGAAGGAGGGGCTCTGTGTGCCACGGGACAGTCATCTGGATGGTGCTGGGCCATCCTAGCTTCTTTGAATGGTGGAGAGGCTGAGTCAGCAGCAGGGGAATCACTTAGAGGGTGTTGGGAGTTGGGGGATGAAGGCAGAGGATAAGGAGGGGGAGGAGAGTCCAGTAGAGTCTTGAGACTCATGGAGAACAGAGGGTGCAAGAGGAGGAGCAGAGAGTTAAAGAGATAGAATCGTGGGGGAAGGAGTAGGAGCGGGTGCAGGGACAAGGAAAGGCTTCATCCTTGGAGGAGGAGATTTGTAGAGGTCCTGACAAGTTAAGATATATGGCTGTTGATCTGGATGTCTACGTGGCCCCTGCTAAAAGACAATATCTCGAACTTTTCAAATTAGTGCGAAGTAGAAAGATCCTTCTAGGGGCCATCCGACTACAAAGGTGGGTCATTCTGAGACACAGAATCTGCCAGATTCGGCATTTTACTGAAAAAGAAAGATTCTGAGCCCTTAAGCAGACTTTGGTCTAGTGATCAAGGGTCAGGAACAGAGGCATTGAAGTGCTCTGTCCCATAATGAAATATACACAGACAATAAAAGCAATGACACATGACACATACAAGACAAGACAATAAAGACAGGCAATGGACGTCCAATACTGAGACCAGGACTGAGTAGCCGGCAAAACATGATGGGCTGGCAATACCGAATCCGAAACAAAATATCACTGAATCAAGGAGACTATTGTTCCTCGATTTCATGAGTTCATCCCCCAGGGACATGGCCTGTGGCTCTGTGACATGTGTGTCAGTCACCGTGGGAGAGAGCTCACGCTCTTTACCAATAGCCATTTTGTGAAACCCTAACCTGAATCCTGAAACCAGAAAGAGGGGCCTTATTTACCCCCAGAGGAGCCCGTTGGGGGTCTTTCATCTGCGGCTGCCGGATCTCACTGGGGCCACGAGATGTAAAGATCGGGCGAGGGTCGGTTGAAGAGACCACCAAGAGACTGTCTCATGCAACAGCAAAGGCTTTATTGGGAGTCCGGCATGCAAGGGCTCAGAGCTCTCTTGAATAGAGCAGAGAGCCCTGAGAACAGCTTAAGAAGTGCTTATATATTTTCCTTGGAGAGGGCAGGGAGGGAAGTTTATTGATGGGTAAGGGCGAGTGGGCGGTTTGCGTGCAACTGGTTGACCGAGTACATTCTGCAGTTTGGCAGTTGGGGACAGCACATTCTGGGAACAAGAATAGCAAACAGTTCTCAAGATTTCAACAGTGTTTTGTTAAGCATACAGAAAATCAAGAAGTGACAAGTACCTATTTTATTAACCTTTCAATATAAGTATGAAAACAGAAATATAGGTAAGATTTGAAGCCCAGAAGTTCATTGGGCTCTTGATTGGTATACTTAGCGTTGAATTACATTCTGTAGTGATGTCCCAGAAATATGGATATACAATGGCATAGGACCTTATACATTCTCGGAGGTCAATTCCAAAACACAGACTCTAAGGGGAATCACACCAAAGTTCAAGCCAAGGTGGACCCAATTATCTCTTCCAACTGCCACACAAATGACCACAATTAAAACCAAGACACTCCCACATGCCACTCATCTTCTTCCATATAGACACTCACCATAACTTCTGGCAAGAGGATTCCATGAGAGGCGCAGCACAAGACAGTGTTCCAAATAAGCTCCCTTTCCCCTCATTTGCCAATAGTCAGGGTGGCCTGGACACCCTCCCTGTGAACCAGGAGTTATAAAACAGGTCTGCCATTAATACAGCTCTGTTCTCCAATTTGAGGCCTACTGACTGTGGGGTTTAGATTCTTTATTTGAATTGGATTCATAAGAAAACCCAAGAACCTATGGGCTAGCATCTGCAGTGCTTTGAAGAACTCATTTGACCCAAAGGATCCCTATTCTCACTTGATGTAGGTAAGGAACCTTACAGAGGAATGTGAGGGACTTCATCCACAGTGACTGATTTTTGGCCATTTTGATTTTGGATCCACACATGGGATCGTTCTTTAGATTCATCAGGTGCTGAGAATCTAAGCCACAGGCTCACACAGGACCAAGAGGCTGATTCAGACACATCCCTTTACAAAGCAATTAAGCAAAGAGCCACAGGTGATGCCCATTCATTTCCGTTTGAAAACAGTTTTCTTCAGGATTCACAAAGGCGTGGCCTCAGGCAAAGAACTTACTGACATTCAGGGCAACAGAAAAATAGGCAATCAAAAGGCCCATTGCAGGGTTTCTCCACTGAGACTTTCCTGGTCACATTGATATCTGAGTTTTCTGAGATGCTTGTCATTCCCTTCAGCTATCCAGTACATGTCCATGTCACAGTGCTTGGAGGTGGTACATATCGTGAACTCAAAAGCATGAGCCTATTTTGGAGAGTGGCTAGATTTCAGGAAGAAAACAGGAACTTAGGAAGATAGCAGGTGTTGCCCATCGATATGGCAAGCCCTAGTGCATTCATAAATTGGGCAAGATGAATGCTGGGAAACTTTCTACTAGACAGGAAACATCCATTGATGCATTCTCTTTTTCTAATGTCTACAACCATGGACACAGTGAGATACACAGACATAGAAACACTCGCCTTGTTAAACAACTTACTAGAAACAGTTCACTCCAAACCAAACAAACCGACTTTCCTACCTATTCTCAGAACATGGGACAAAACCACAAACACACATCCACACCCACAAAGGCACCTCCTTCCCCGAAATAGGTCTCTCACTATCCGGAGTGTCCTCTGACTGCTGGGCCATACTATGTTCCCCCGATATGGCCTATCCTGTCTCAGATCTGGACTCCATGTCCAACTCTGTGAAGTGGTCAGGAGCCAGCTGTGAGCCAGTACCTGCTTTTTTAGGAAAGGCCCCTCTTCAGAGTACTCCTGGCATTTGGCCATCCTCACATCAGTAGGTACCAAGAAAGACTGACTCTGTCCTTGCTAAATTGAATCAAGTGAGACCACTAGGACTGGGACTGGGACTGACTCTGTGTGCCTGGCTTCCTGCATCCTAGGTTCAGAGAGTTCCATTACCAAGGAAGTGAGGTGAGGTTGCATCCTTCAGGAACTGAATGAGGTCACTGGCTTGGCAACCACTTTGTCCAAACAGTTGCTTTCAAGCGTACCATGAGAAGGAGGCTTACCCTACTTTCTGTGGCACTTTCACAAATTAGAATGGTATATCAACCATAGGCACCAAGAAACAGCTCTCCACACAGGCCTGATTTGGTCCATCTTCTCTATATTAGGAAGAGAGCCTTTAGTCTGGGGAGCACTGCAGTGAACCTCTGCACTAAAACTATTAGCAAGCACCTGGTGGAGGAGTCCTCCATAGGTAAGTGGCGCCTTTATAACATCTGATATCCGGTTAAGGGAGATCTTTTCTGATGACAGAGATGTGGCCTGGGGAGGCTCACATATACTCCTTTCCAGGAGAGTAACGAGAATCTTTCTGTCCTCTGTTCTGTTCTGTAGGGAATTCCTCTGGAACTGTAGAGAGGGGCCGACAGGCACGCACGTGCTCCTACCCTGGAGCTATAGCAAGATGTTGCACTGTTCCACTGTTTTTCTGTTTAGGCGCTGGTTTTCTGTTTTTTGTGTTTTGTTTTGTCTTCTATTTTTTTGATTGTTTGTTTGTTTTTGTTTGTTTTGTTGTGTGATTTCAGTGGTAAAAACTTAAGTATTTTGGACGTAGAAATGGGTAATAAAGAGAGTAAGCCTGACACCCCTTTGGTCTGTTTTTTAGGGAACTGCGATGAACTTTACCCCCCTTTGTTAAGCAGGATGACAGAAGCTCCTAGCTGGCTGCCTGGAGCACACCGATTGCAGAGGGCAATGCTTGCTGGGGACCTAAGAACTGAGCATCTCCCAGGTTAACAAGTGAAACTCCTTTAAAACCCCTTGTCGCTCCAGATCAAGAGAGTCACAACATTTGGCAGAGTCCCCTGTGTTTCTCCTTTGTTCGCAGAGCAATAAACCTCCCTTTTTCTTTTTCTCAAAACTCAGTCCTCATTATTAAATTGGTATTAATTGGCTTCAAGTTCAGGAATCGAACTTTAATTTACAAATTTGGTACCCCCCCTCCTCCCCGGAACTTTGTGAGAGCTGTCTACTGGAATATTAGGAGATGAAGCATGCTTGGTGTGGAACTGAACAAGAGGAGCTAATTCTGTAAGTAAAAGGAAGGACTGAGGGACTCCCAGCAGCTGCCAAAGCCCTGTTGATTCAGGGAATTACCTCCTTCCTTTCCGCACTGTAAGAATTATGCCACCTCTGTCTTGTTAAAAAAGAGAAAAAGAAAAAGGGGACACTAAATGCAGTGAAGTCACCATGGAGACACTTTATTTTACATTTCAGGTTGCCCCTCTGTTAAAACATGTGGTCCCCCCCCCTGTGGATATCTATGGTGCACACTGGTGTAGGAGATTTTTCTCTTATCTGCTCTGGTTTAATGGGTTCTCTCTGACAGCCATAGTCTGGACCTCCTTTCTGTCTGTCTTGTGTCTTTGTATCTGGCCCTTTAAGACATGTGCAATAATGTGTTGATATTATAAATTGTTTCTTGGGAATGATCTTAGCTGAATGTGTGTCTAAATGATGATGTTTTATTTTAACAATCTGGTATCTGAATGGGTTTTTGAAGCATTGCACAATCTTGCAGTTAAAAGTCGGGTTTAGGTAATTGTTTAGTTTATGATTTCAGATAATTCATGCCAGAGAACTTAAATACTTAGGATGGAAAACTGAAGAACTCTACTTCCAAGTTGGCAAGTAACTTCCCAATCATACAGTCTTTTTTTCACCAATTTTGAATTGGATAGCCTGGGAAAATATCACTGTGTGTACCAGTGCATTAATTTGGACAAGGATAGTAAATCATAGAATGGTATCTGTTGACAAAACAAGATGTAAAGATACAAAATTTTGTGAATTGTATCTTAAATTTATATCATAATTTTCAACATCCTAACCAGAAAATTATGGTTAAAATGCCTTAGGCCTGAGGTGTCTGCTCAGAATGGCAGTTTTTCCTGCTCCTTCCAGACCTCAGCCATGACTTATGTTGAAATGTAAATGAAAGAAGCCTGCAATCTTAGTAGGAGACTGATTTGAGGCCTAAGGGGGAAAAAAAAGGTAAATTGTATGGTATTTACTAATTACTAGCCAGTCACTTTTTCTAGGACTCTTTTTTTTTCCTTAGATACTTTTTTTTTTGAGCTCATGATTTTGAGCATACAGACCTAGGTTAATGTTTTTCAGATCAGTTCTATCTTTGACCAACTGTAGACATTTTGAAACATTGCAATGGAGATTTCACCTGAGAAAAGCTACAAGGCCTTTACTATTATTATGTGTGCACACTTTTGTTATGTGTTGTATGTCTATATATACATATGTCCGTATATCATATATATGATACACAAACTAACATATACAAGGAGCGCTCATAAAAAAGCGCTCATTAAAACAAATTTAAATAGGAGATCCAAAGATCTTTAATTCACGTGATTTAAATGTTTCAATTTAAATTGGATAAACAGATAAAAATCAATGTCTTTAAATTTAAGCTTACAAATTTTTCTAGGTGTTCAAAAATCTAATAAAATATTAATATCTACAAAATGTCTAATATGCCTTGGTACTAGGACCTTTCCTTCAACATAAAAATGGTTTACACTGTCAATACATTTCTCTAATATTTTGATAAATAAATAAAGTAAATTTGATTAGGATTACTCATTCATGAGTACTTTTGTTAGATATCTGATTGATTTACTAAGGTCTGAATAAGTTTTTATTAAAGTCTGTATAAGAATATAAAAATCAGTCATGTGTTAATGAGTAAGAAATTTCTTAAAACATAAGTTTACCCATAACGTTGTGTTTATTAAGTTTTATTTTCTCTAGAGCAAGCAACCATAAAAATTAAACAACTGATTAAATAAGAACTGTTATTTTAGAGCACTGTACTGCCATTGCTTTAAAAGCTAAACTTGGTTAATGTAGAAACATCAATGTAATTGTGATGCTATCAATGTTTTCATATCTTATATGTATTCAAGTCTGTAAGGTAGAAACTTTAAAAGAGCATTATATCAAGCTGGTGCTCTGAAGTTTTATGGTAAAAAAATATATTGGGGATTTATTTACCTGTTATCAATAAGATATGTAAACTTTTATGTTACTTTTTACATTGGGGAAAAATTTAAATGTATTTTTTAGTTAATGAGAGCCTAATCGATGTAAAGGTTAAAAACTTTCAGCCTTTCTTTAATTCATGTTTTAAATGTGATATCATATGGTGTTAGCTAATGTTCATGTGACCTCAAACAATTTATGTAAACTTTGTCAAATGATATTTATAAATAAAGATTATCTTTAGAACTAAAATACTTAAGATTTATAAAGAGCCCTGCCTTACCTGAGATAAGGCTCTGTGTCCCATCTTACTACATGTGAGAATGACTACAAAACCAGTAGGTCAGATAATATTTCTTTAAAGTTATGTTAAAAAGTTGGTTTTTTTAAGGTCAATATTCCTAGGATCTCAAACAGGGGATATAATGTATAACTCAGCCAAAAAATTCAGGGTAGCTATTACACAAGCTAAGTATTTTTACTTTTGTTAATTTTATTTTGAAATTATTTTATAAGTGATCTAAAGATTCTCTGTTACTGTTTTACAAACGTGTTGCTTTAAGAACACAACATGGGTTTATTCAAGATAATAAGTCATTACTTACAATACAGACAGAAAAATACAGATCCCAATTAATAAAAAGATAATGATATAGTTATAGACATTAAAGCCCAGTACTCTTAATATAAGGCTGTTAAAATTTATTTGCTGGATGTTTAAGATTAGGATTTAAAATTAACGTTAAATGAAAAGCGCCAAGAAAACCAATATTTGGCTTTTGCCCTCTGAGTCAGTCTGAATCCAGGGAACAGGGAACTTCTCTAAAGAGCTTTGAAACTCTGAGCCACATAACCTCCTCCTGATCAGGGAGATTAATGAGACCACTGGAGAACAGAAAGCCAATCAGGGTATTTGTTACGAAGAGGAGAGTCATCAAAGAAAGGAGACATCCCTGATGCTTCCGAGGGAAGCCAAATGGTCAAGCAAGATCTTGACCCACCTAGCGCAAATGGCACTAGCAGAACTGAGAATCTGCTCTCAAGTTTCCCCAGAATTGACTCCCATAAAAGCTCAGCTGATTGTTAACAATAGATGGAAACAAAAGTCAGTTTGACTGCTTCATCTTAAACACTTAGCAAAGACAGTTAAGAACAAAATACATCCATTCCTGGGCATTTTAAATTATAATAATAATAATATAATTTTAAGGTATGCACTTTATGTTTGCCTCCCAAAATAAGTAAGACTGGTGGCTACAAAGAAGAATTCTCAGAAAGGAATGCCTGATACTTATAAAAAGAGACTATCAAGAAGACCTGCCACAGGGATAAGTTTTCAGTTTAAGGCCTACAGATATTCCTAACCTACACAGGTAGGCTTGGTGTTTGCTAGTACAATTATCCATCCCTGAGTAACAGAATTAAAGGTTTCTCTAAGAGACACAGAGGTCATACTAGTAAAAAGATTTTACAAGATCAGATGACATTAAATTATTAAACTGTATCTTATGGGGAGGGACAAGTGTAACAGTACAAGTTAAGTTGACAGTCCGGATAACTGGGGATATTAAAGACTGGTGATGGAACTTCTATACAGTGACATGTTCCAGCTGCTGCAACATTTTTTCAGTACTCATGGTTTTTGTTTCTCTCATAGAAGAACCCATCCCCAGATGACTTTACAACCTGTTCTTCCCCAATCAGACTTCAAACCGAACTGACTTCTAAAAGGCAACTCATGTCCCTCAACTGACTTCTAAAAGGCAACTCATGTCCCTCATGCCATGCCCACTCATGTCACCCTGTCTCAGGTCAGAAGAAGAAAAAATGAGTGACACCACTCTTCTTAAAACAATGGAGAGAAAGATAAATAGACTATCAATATAAGTAATTAATTAAGTCAGGTAAAATCAGGGAGATCGGTTTTGGGTGAGTTCTAAAAATTTGGAGACTCTTACCTGAGGGATTAAAATTTCCTCAGTGCTCTTCCCGTAATCTATCAAAGATTTGAAAGGGACACAAAGAAAAGGGGGGAATGATAGACCCAACCTGATCTTTAATTAAAATTGGGAGCCATCTTGCCAAAAAGCCATGAAAAGATAATTTTGGCTTTAGCATAAATCACTTCAAATTCTAAACCTGCTTGGAATGCCTGCCCACGCCTGGAACTCACCCATGCCTGGCTCTCTGACCAGATAGCAGCCCTCTCTGAAACTTTAGTGACACATCATAAATATTTGCCTTCTCTGGCGAGACAACAACCCTCTCTGAGGCTCTAATGGTCTTCATGAACTCTGATGTAGGGACAGCAAAAAAAATGTAGACTGCCATTAGTGTGATGTTTGTCAGAGTTCTGTTATCTGTAAACCCCCTTTTGTGTAATTTTCTGGGCTATTAAGCTGCCTGTAGGAAAGCTGGGGTTGCTGTCTTATTCCCGCCATTTTGTGAGGGAGAGGCAGCACAGCCGGTGGAAATAATAAGCTTAATTTAATTTGATTTTAATTAGAGTCAGTGGTCTTTTCCTGTGTCCTGGTCTAACAGGTAATCACTCCAAAAACATGGAGCTCTGCTGGCCTAAACACTTCTTGTGAAACTTCCTCTGAGTTTGGGCACTTGAAATATATGTTGTTGTAAGGAGCTTTAGCTTCCTTTCTAGTGATACCATCAAATCTGAGTCTGCATCTATGTGACCTGGAGGACATGGTTTCTTGTATTCTAATGAACATGAGGCAGCAGTGCTGAATTTTCTGTTTGTAGGTAAACTGTGGCCACTGGATGCTAAGTGTCTCCCCGTGTGGACTGTGAAGCCATTTGGTCATCCTCCACTTTTTGTGGTGTTTCTTGCTGCTGTACTGGGAGTTTGGTATATGCTTTATGAAATACAACGAGTTCAACTGGAACCCAGTGTTGGAGGGAGTTCTGTCACTTGTGGTGGGTCAGGGTCTGAAGGAGAATGCACCAACCAGGCTTTTATCTCACAGAGCTTGCCCCCTTGTCCTTAGAAATCTGACTCTGAACTTAGCCCAGAAACCTCTCCATATAACATGATGCCTTTACATAGAAGGGTCTGCTGGCTGCACCATGTCAGTCACAAACCATTTGGAAAGCAATGGCAAATCCTCATGGCCACACCACATATGTATTATCACACACCTACCCACCACTGCAATAGGCCCACTACTCAGCAGGCTCCAACTTACTGGCATCTTTGTTCTACACCATTTTCATGAAACCCGGTCAATCATGGCATTCTCTGGTACACTCATGATCAGCAACAAGACATCTAAAGGTTCTCCAGTGCCACCTGGTTAAGGGAATTTCAAAGATTTCATTGTATTTATCTAGCCATTTTTCTTGGATGAAGTTGGAGGCACTGTGGGTTTCAGTTTATTCAGGAACTATTAAATGTGAGGAAGCTATTTTCATTAAATTCTCTGGAGAAATCTCACAGGCAAGTCTTCCCATAGAGTGGTCAAAAGGTCACATGAAGCCAGGCCCATTGAGGTCTTTAATGTGACGTCCATGGGTGTTCTGACTGTCAACTATGGCTGCCAAATCTTTCAGAATAAAATCATGTGATATCCTAGCTGATATTCCAAGGCTCTGTGGAAAGCCACCCTGGTATTTGATCTCAGTTTCCAAGGGCGAATCCCATGCGTGGCCTCCTAAAATCTGAATGCAGTTTATGGCAATATTTCTCTGAGATCAGTTCCAGAACTCAGACTCTAAGGGGAATCACACCAGAGTTCAAGCCCAGATAGACCCAGTCATCACTTCCAACCGCCAAACAAATGACCACAATTAAAACCAAAACACACCCACAAGGCCCTCATCTTCTTCCATATAGACACTCATAATAACCTGTGGCTGGAGGTTTCCATGAGGGACTCAGCCCAAGACAGTGTACAAAATAACCTCCCTTGCCCGTCATTTGCCTAAAGTCAGGGTTGCCTGGACACCCTTCCTGAGAACCAGGAGTGATCAAATAAGCCTGCCGTAAATACTGCTCTGATTCTCCAATTTGAGGCCTCCTGACTCTCGGGTATAGATTCTTTATGTGAATTGGAATCATGAGAAAACCCAAGCACCTATGGGCTATCCTCTGCAGGGATTGAAGAACTCATTTGACAAAAAGGATCCATATTTTCACTTGATGGAGATCAGGAATCTTACAGAGGAAAGCGAGAGACTTCGTCCACAATGACTGCTTTTTTGGCCATTTTGGTTTTGGAAGCACACATGTAATTGTTCGTTAGATCCATCAGGTGCTGAGAATCTATTCAACAACCTCACACATGGCCAAGAGTCTGATGCAGACACATCCCTTTCCAAAGCAATTAAGCAAAGATCTACAGCTGATGCCCATTAATTTCCATTGAAAACCGTTTTCTTCAGGCTTCACAAAGGGGTGGCCTGAGGCAAAGACCTTTCTGACATTCAGGGCAACAGAACAATAGGTAAGCAAATGGCCCAAGGCAGGGTTTCTGGAATGATATCTGAGTTTTCCGAGATGATCCCATTCCCTTCAGCTATCCAGTACATAGCCATGTCACAGAGCTTGGAGGTGGTACATGTCTTGGAAACAAAACCATGAGCCTATTCTGGCGAGTGGCCAGAATTCAAGAAGAAAACAGGAATTTAGGAAGACAGTGGTTTTTGCCCATCCATTAGGCAAGCCAAAATCCATTCATAAATTGGGCAGGATGAATGTTGTGAAGCTTTCTACTATTCAGGACACATCCATTGATGCATTCTCTTTTCTAATGTCTACAACCACGGACACAGTGGGATAAACAGACATAGAAACACTCACATTGTCAAAAGACTTACTAGAAACAGTCCACTCCAATCCTAACAAACCGACTTTCCTACCTATTCTCAGATCATTAGACAAAACCACAAACTCACACACACACCCACAAAGTCACCTCCTTCCCCCAAGTAGGTCTATGACTATCCGGAGTGTCCTCTGACTGATGGGCCATAGTATGTTACTCCAAATTGGACTGTCCTATGTCAGATCTGGACTCCTTGGCCAACACTGTGATGTTGTCAGGTGCCAGTGGTGAGACACTACCTGCTTACTCAGGAAAGGCCCCTCTTCAGACCTTCCTGGCATTTGGCCATCCTCACATCAGTAGTTACCAAGAAAGACTGATGCTGTCCTTGGTAAATCCAAACATTTGAGGCCACTGGGACTGGGACTGGGACTGCCTCTGGGTGCCTGGCTTCCTGGATCCCTAGTTCAGAGAGTTCCATCACCAAGAAAGTGATGTAGGTCACTTCCTTCAGGAACTGAATGAGGTCACTGCCTTGGCAACCACTTTGTCCTAACAGTTGCTTCCAAGTGTCCCAATTGATGGAGTCTGCCCCTACTTCCTGTGACACTTTCACAAGTTTGAATGGTATATCAAACATAGGCACTCGGGAACAGCTCTCCACACAGGCCTGGTATTGTCCATCTTCTCTACATTAAGAAAAGAGAGACTGCTTCAGACACACCCCTTCATCCTGACCAGCTTGTTTGTCGTGGAAGTAGACTTTTGCTCTCTCAGATCCATCATAGCTTCCTATATCTTCCCCAGGGTTCATTTCTGCATGGACCTTTTTGTTTCTCAGCAGGTGGAAGATTTCTTACATTCCTGTATTGTAAGACCAACTCTGTCCCTGCTTTTCTGTAAAGTTAGATTGAGGGAACAGAGTATGGTTAGGGTTAATAACATGTTTGATTTGGCTTAGGAATCATTCTGCTGGATGAATAATGTTATTGGGAACCTGCGATATTTATAAGAATATATAGAGGGGAAATATATGTATGAAAACAGAAATCTAGGTAAGATTTGAAGCCCAGAAGGGAATTGGATCCTTGATTGGAATACTTAGGTTTGAATTATGTTCTGCACATGTGTCTCAGATAAATCTATACACAATGGCATAGGACCTTGTACCTTGGATGATTGAATGTCAAAGAAAACATCCAGTCAAAAAAGGATAGTTGGTAGGATTAGGAAGATAGTTGGTAGGATTAGGAAAAAGAGTGAGTATAGGATTTGGACAAAAAGTTCTTTAGCAATAGGGTTTCGGGTAGAGAGAAAATGTAAATGTCAGCAGATGTGAAGACTCAGTCACAATGATGAACTGGGGAAAATATGTATGAAAGCAGATATCAATAGAGACATTAGAAAATCAGGCAAATGATAAAGTGATCGATAGGATTAGACATTTTCAACAGGCTTGAGTTTGAATAAATAATATTAGGAAGAAACAAATATGTAGTCACCAATAGGATTGACATTTGAGAGCATTAGGCAACCTGGACATGGGTGATGTTCATAATCAATACTCACATTCCATTTAGGCTTTGGTACAGTCGTAAGTGTGACTTTGCATTTTGTGGCCAGAATATTACTGTGATAAAATGTATATGTAGATCAGGTGACATGAGTATTTGTTGCACCATTTCTGAGAGCAATATTTTGAAGAGATATAAATTAGTATTGGGGGCACAAATAGGTGTACCATGTGTGTATGAATATAGAGAGAATGCATGAATAGACCATACTGTGAATAAATAATATAATTGTTTCCAAATTTAGAAATTGGAATAAATTGATATCCCAAAATACACAGGAAATCTTACATTGATATACATACATTCATTCCAACCAGTTATACATCTAATGGTAATATTAGGGTTGTAGTTTATCATAAAATGTGTGTGAGTTTTGCTTCCAAATTGATTATGGAAATCGAAAATAATGTGTTTGGAAAGAAGTCTCATGAAATAACCAGTCAAAAACAAGGAGGAATACATGTGTTCTGAAGCAGGAAGTGATTGAATGTGTTACAAATGTCTTTAAATTTGTGAACTTGTGGATGAAATGTATATTCTACGATGTATAAAAACTGAAGAAATAGTAATGTACCAGTGTTGAATTAAAATGAACATCAAAATACACATCATGTCCCATAGAAATCTACTTTCATTGATGTTAAATTGGGTCAGTTACTGTAGAAATATAAGGCTTTGTTTGCACCATTCACTGAAGTGAGTTTTCAGTTCTAGGAAACAAATATGTATTTCAGGTGGATGAATATTTCTAAAAACAATCTTATGAAAAGTTGATTATAAAACCACATACATGAACATGAGTGAATTATTTAGGGAGTGTATAATAAGACACATATATTTCATATTTTGAAAATTATATATATATATATATATATATATATATCACAGATACATTAGAAATTAGCAATATATATGCCAATCAAAATTCATCATGAAATATATATCATTCACAGATCCAAAAATATTAATTTTACTAAACATGGATTTATGTATAATGTTTTTCAACTAAGAAGCTCACTCATAGTTTGAATTTTCAGTTCCAAAAATATTTAGGAGGAGTGATCTCTTCTCATACTTTGTATCTCCCAAGTTAGCCACCTCACAAAAATGTACGTGTGATACCAGGTAGGATTTTATATGTGCATATAAAAATACATGTGCTAAATTGGCTACAGAAAAAGGGAGACAGAAATTCACATATGTGTTAACTTTAAAAACACATGGAGGACTATTTCAACAAAAAATTAACAAGATTTATAACTCCTACCCTATATCATGCAAAAGGCAAGACCAACTATGCGCCATGCCTCCTCTCAACTGCTTGTATTTCTATTCTGTTTGGGTTATATTTCTCCATCATATTAGGATTAGTAGTCAGAGTCTAGTAGGGTATGTGTTAGTGTCAGGGATTCAGTATTTTGAATGGAATATTGAAAAATGAATCCAATGTGTATGTAAATATGTGCTACACAAAAATCTTCCCACTCTCATTCAGAACAATGCCTTGACAACACCTACGGCCCAAGTATGACACAATCAGAGGAAAAGAGTTAGAAAATCCGTGAATACATATATAGAATGGAATATGATCAGGAGTTCACAACCTTGGAAGTGGTAGAGGAGTTTCCAAAAGTAAGGGACAGGGTAAACCCTCCACAAACATGAAGGTCTGCTGGCCTAGAGACTTCTTGAGAAACTGCCTGTGAGGTTGGGCACTTGAAATATATGTTGTTGTCAGGAGCTTTAGCTTCCTTTATAGTGAGACCATAAAAGCTGGGTCTGCATCAATGTGACCTGGAGGACATGGTTTCTTATTTTCCAATGAACATGAGACAGCAGTGCTGAATTTTCCATTGTAGGTAAACTGTGGCCCCTGGGGGCTAAATGTCTCCCTGTGTGGACATTGAATCCATATGGTCATCCTCTATTTTCGTGGTGTTTCTTGCTGCTGTACTGGGAGTTGGGTATTTGCTTCACGAAATACAAGGAGTTCAACGGGGACACAGTGCGGGAGGGATTTCTGTCACGTGTGGTGGGTCAGGGTCTGCAGAAGAATACAAGAACCAGGCTTCTATCCCACATAGCTTGCCCCCTTGACCATAGCAACCTGATTCTGAACAATGTCCTGAAACCTTTCTATGTAACAAGGTGCCTTTACATATAAGGGTCTGCTGGCTTCACCATGTCAGTCACAAGCCATTTGGAATCCAATGACAGATCTACATGGCCCCACCACAGATGTTTTATCACACACCTGCCCACCATTGCTCTAGGCCCACTACTCAGCAGGACCCAACTTTCTGGCATCTCTGTTAAACACCATTTTCATGAAAACGAGTCAATCAAGGCACTGTCTGGTATACTCATTGTTGGGAAAAGTATAAACGGCAGCCATACCCCAGAAAAAAACCCCAACATGGTGCCTAAGGACTTCTTCTTCCTACCTTCTTTTTTCTGCAGTGGTGCGAAATGTTTCCACCCGTGTGAACTCTCTTGCTGGCGCCAATTTGAAATCTCGCTGGTGGGAAACCTTAGCCCCAATAAGAACTAATTCCTGGGCTCCAGAGCTGATATCTGAAAGAACTTACCAATAAACGTTTTGCCTGCCATTTATCTAAGCCCTTCCATCTTCCCCTTAGTTCTATATAAGCACACAGCTTTTTGCAATAAAATTGGAATTCTCCCAGCAAAGTGCCTTTGCGTGGGAAGTTCTTTCATTCTGTTGCCCCGTGTGAGAATATGGGTGAGCTGTTTCTAACAAGAGCCCTGTCCCCTGCCCCGCCAAGACACTCCGCCCTGGTCCACTCTTTTCAGATGCCGGCTTCCTGCACTCACAACAGATCTGATATATGTAAGCCTCCCCTGACCCTGGCTCTCCAACTCCCTTCAGGCTACCGCTGGTTTTGTGACCGTGATCATCTGGCACACTCTAGACGCCCTGTAGGGGGCAGGAAATTCCTGCCACTAAGACCTTTACTGGTCGCAGTGGACCCTCTGGTGATCCGTTTTCCTTTGGGGCGTGAGGCTTCTGAGTTTACATGAGAGGCTCTTTGGTTTTTCTCCTCTGCTGCCGCTGCCGCTGCTGGCTAGAGTTGCTGTTTGCTGCAGGGCTGCTGTGTCTGGCTGAAGCTGCCTCTCTGCTCGGGGAAAACTGAACTCCCGTCCTGGAACTGCATTCTGCCGGAACCAGAGTTCTGTTTTCATTACTGACTTTTTCTGCTGCGTTCAAAAACTTTCCTGATGTCAGGTTGCCCGTGGCTCCGAACCCATTGGGTCTCACAGATCGCACTTCACTGGTGACGACCAGGTAGTGCCCTCTGTATTTCCTCATGACGGCTGGTCATTTTGGGGACGCCCACCTGACCACTGTTCACCCTGAGCTTCCTGGAAGCCGTTCCAGCCCGGGTTTTCTCTTTGTCTCTCTCGCTTACTCTTATTCTCTCTCTCTCTCTCTCTCTCTCTCTCTCTCTCTCTCTCTCTCTCTCTCTCTTCCTTCTCTCCCTGTGACAATGGGCACCTCTTCATCTGTACCTGAAGCCTCACCTCTCAAATGTTTAATAAAAAATCTGGCCACACTCTCCCTCACACCAGACATCAAGCCCAAACTTCTAATCAAATTCTGTACCCAAGATTGGCCTACATATCCACTGGATAATGGAAATCATTGGCCTCCAGAAGGCTCCTTACATCCAAACCTTCTCTGGGATCTTTTTAACTACTGCCAGCATCTGAAAAAGTGGAGTGAGATTCCCTGCATTTAAGGTTTTAGCCTTCTCACATAGCACCCTGTCACTGCTCCTCCTGCCCTCCCTCTCAGGTCCTCCTTGTTTGCAAACCCTTCTCTTCCCCTACTTCTACTCCTGACTTCACAGATTCTTCCTCATTCAGCCCAGCAGATTAACCCCCACCTTATCCCCCAGTCCTATCTGCCCCTTCTCTCCCGCTATACCCTCCTCTTCCTCTGCCTGATTCCAAGGATCCTCAGCCTTCCATTTCATCCTCCTCCCCTCCGCCCTCTTCTGCCTGCTCCACCTCCTCCTCTTCCAAAGAGACACTCCCTTCCCCTCCCTCTCCTTCCTGTCCGCCTCCTGCCTCTTTCAGTCCTCCTGTTACCAGGTCTAAGGGACTCCTTCCCACCCCCAAGACCATCGCACCCCTTCGTGAGGTAGCTGGTCCCGAGGGTGTCATCAGAGTCCACGTGCCCTTCTCCATGTCGGACATTACTCAGCTAGAGAGGAAGTTAGGCTCATTCACCACTGACCCCACCACTTACATTCACGAGTTTCAATGCGTCCTGCAAGCATAGAGCCTCACTCAACATGACATCTACATGCTCTTGGCCAATACACTTCTCCCTGAGGAAAGACAATGGGTCTGGGAGCTAGCCCAAGCCCATGCTGATGAAAATCATAGGACCAATCCTAACCACCCCACAGGCCCTCATGCTGTCCCAGAGCAGGATTCTCTATGGGATTACAACACCCCTGAAGGCTTACAGTCTCGTGACCTTTTTACATCCTGCCTCTTGGTGGGCCTGAAAAAGGCCATCCGTAAGGCTGTTAACTTTAAAAAGGTGCAGGAGGTCATGCAAAGGAAGGAGGAAACACCTTCAGAATTCCTGGATAGACTAACCAAGGCCCTTCAACAGTACACAAACCTCAACCCAGAAACCCCTGATGGCCGTCATGTCTTAATGACATATGTTCTGGCCCAAAGCTACCCTGACATTAAAGCCAAGCTTAAAAAGCTTGAACAGGGCCCTGATACTCCTTAGACCAAAATCTTCATTTTCAAGGTTTTTTATGATAGAGAGGATGAAAGTGAATGCCGTAGGCAGAGGGCTGAAAATGCCAAATTCCAAATGTTGGCCCAGGTCATTCAGAGAAGGCCATCACCACGCCATCTCAATATGACACCCCCGGGAGCTTGCTTCAAATGTGGTAAGGAGAGACATTGGGCCAGGGATTGTCCTTCACTGAGGACACCGTACAACCCCTGCCCAAAATGCCATCAAAGGGGACACTGGGGGGCAGACTGCCCAACAACCCAAAAGGGAGATTGGTCAGCGGCCCGGCAACCACAGCCTCTCTTGGGCTTGGCAGAGGAGGATTGACGGAGTCCTGGGCTTTCCCTCCAGACTATTACCATCAAGAATCAAGAGCCTAGGGTTACCTTCCTGGTGGATGGATGCTTCATTACCTTCCTCTTGGATACTGGTGCCGCTTTATCAGTCTTAAGGGAGTATTGGGGTTCTACCACACCCTCAAAAACTCCTATTGTCAGGGTAGGAGTTAAACAGATTTTCCCTCAAACCCCCCCATCATGTTATATGCAGGGATCCCTTTTGTCCTTCACTCACTTCTTTTTCGTTATGAGCCATTGCCCCATTCCCCTTCTGGGAAGGGACATACTCTCACTATGAAAAGTCACCATTCACATATCACCCCACACCTCTCCTACCTCTCATTTCCTCATGATGTTCCTAGGGGCAGATACACCTCCTTCATGCACTCCTCCATGACTCTCTAAACTAGTTAAGCCTGAGGTTTGGGACACAACTACACCCTTTATGGCTAAATGCAGTCCTATTCATATTGTCTTACGAGACCCTTCAAGATATATTAGTCAACCACAATATCCACTGACAACCACAGCCCTCCTCGAATTAGAACCCATCATCCAGGATTTATTACGAAAGGGGTATCTTAGGCCTACACACTCTCCTTTCAACACCCCCATTCTGGCACTTAAGAAACCTAATGTGTCCTACAGGCTGGTTCAAGACCTTCTCCTTGTCAACTCCTCTGTGGTCCCCATCCACCCGCTAGTGCCCAACCCTTACACCCTCCTCTCTCAGATTCCTGCCACTACTACCCACTTCTCAGTCCTCGATTTAAAAGATGCATTCTTTTCTATTCCCTTGTTCTCAGAATCTCAGAATATCTTTGCTTTTACGTGGACTGACTCTCACGTCCACCATTCTCATCAGCTTTCCTGGACTGTCCTCCCACGGGGATTCAGCCCCCATCTCTTTTGCCAAGTTCTTGCCCAGGACCTCACATCCTTTCACCCGACCTGTCCTGACTCAATTCTCCTTCAATATGTCAATGACCTTCTTCTATGTAGTCCCTCTGGGAACACTCTCAATCCCACACCGCTCAGCTTCTTAATTTCCTAGCAGACAAGGGATATAGGGAGTCTCCCCACAAGGCACAGGTTTCCCAGTCTTCTGTCACCTCTCTTGGTTTTTGCCTTACACCCGGGAAAAAGGAAATAACACTGGATAGGAGGCAACTCCTCTCTGATCTTCCAGTGCCTCATATGAAAGCCAAAATACTATCATTCCTAGAAGTAGCAGGTTATTTTAGGGCCTGGATCCCAAATTATTCTCTTCTATCCAAACCCCTGTATGACCTAGCAAATGGACCCCCTAGTGAATCTCTTGTCTTCTCCCCCATCTACCACTTCCGCAGGCTTCAGCAACTCCTCTTAAAGGCACCTGCCCTTCACCTTCCTGATCTTTCAAGACCATTTCATCTATATGTCCATGAAAAAGGGGGGCAAGCACTTAGGGTCTTAGGTCAAAACTATGGGCCTACATTTGCACCTGTGGCATATTTTCCAAGAAACTAGACTCTACCATTCGTGGGTGGGCCCCTTGCTTAAGAGCTCTGGTTGCTGGACAAATTTTACACAAAGAAGCCTCTAAGCTGAGTTTTGGGGCACCTTGAACTATCCACTCCCCACATCACTTGAAAGATCTTTCAGCTTATAAGGGCCTTCAAACCCTTCCTCCATCCAGAGTTCTGTCGCTCCTCACTTTCTTTCAGGAAAACCCTAATATTACTTTCCTCCCATGCTCTGCACTGAACCCTGCCTCACTGCTCCCAATGACTCCCACGTCTAACACACCAACTCATAATTGCTTGGAAACCTTAGATGATTTCCTCCGCTGTCATTGTTCCATTTCTGAGGAACCACTCACCAAGCCTGACCTTATCTGGTTTACTGACAGCAGTTCCTTTAGGCAGAACGGCACTCATTACTCTGGATACGCTGTAGTTTCAGCCACTGAGAATATAGAGGCCAAAGCTATGCCTTCAGGAACTACCAACCAGCAGATTGAACTTATAGCAGCCACTCGTGCCTGCCTACTAGCACAAGGCAAATCCCTCACCCTCTATACTGATTCAAAATATGTCTTCCAGATCTTATTATCCCATGCTTCAATATGAAAGGAGCGAGGCCTACTTACCACCAAAGGTAATGCGATCACTAATTCGGCTCTTTTAACCAATCTGATAGAGGCCTCCCACTTACCCACCCAGTTGGGAGTTGTCCATTGTAGGTCACATCAGAAGGACGGCTCTCTTATCACTGAGGGCAATGCCAAAGCTGACCAGGCGGCACGAATGGCTGCTACCACTTCCAATTATGGCCCCCATGGGGGACATATTATGGCCACTTTAGACAGCTCATCTGAAGCCCCTACTTCTTCCAGTAAGAACAAAAATCTTTTCAAGTTCCTTCATACTCTACACCATTCCAATTCTCAGTCTTTGACCCTTTTTTTACAGAGCTTCTTCTCCCTCAACCCTTCTGACATAGCCATGCTAGAGAATATAGCCTCTAATTGTCAGATCTGTCAGCGGACCAACCCTCATACTCCTTTAAGGCCCAAACCTTTCGCTTTCCACCAAGCCCAGAGACACATTCCCGCTGCTGACTGGCAAGTAGACTTCACCAACATGCCCACAGTATGGCACACTAAATACCTCCTTGTCTTTGTGGACACTTTCTCTGTTTGGGTTGAGGCATTTCCCACTTCCAATAAAAAGGCTTCCACTGTAGCTTCAATCTAACTGACAGACATCATCCCCAGGTTTTGTATGCCGACTTCCCTACAATATGACAATGGCCCTGAGATTATTTCTAGGATCACAAAAAAGGTCTCTCAAGCCCTCTCTTTCAAGTGGCATTTCCACTGTCCATATTACCCCCAGGCTTCAGGGAAAGTGGAAAGGGTAAATCGTACTCTGAAGGAAGTCCTTACCAAATTGACAATGGAATTAAACTTAGACTGGGTCAAAATCCTTCCCTTGGCTTTGCTTCGAATCAGAGCTCTCCCTAAGAAACCATCTTTACTGTCTCCCTTTGAGAAAATGTATGGAAGACCTCTAATACCCCCTGGGTTGGTCATTTCACAAGGACCTCTCACCCGAGATTTGTCTTTGCCTCTCTTGTTTCATCTCCGCTCGGAACACTGGAAATATCAGAACTGGCTTCTTCCAGACCCAGTCTCCTCTCCAAACACTCCTCCCTTAACACCTGGGAGTCTAGTCTATTATAATACCCCAGAGGAGAAAGGGACTCTTGCACCAAAATGGGAAGGCCCCTATCCTGTCATTCTCTGTAACCCCACCTCTGCCAAACTCTCCTTATCAGACAACCATCTCACTCCCTGGATTCCCATTTCTAGGTTGAAGCCATATCACCAGGAGGCCCCACCTGCTGACGACAGGACCACCCCAGAGGAACTCCAAGAATCACCTCCTGAACCTCCCCTTTACTCCTGCTTTCCACACCCATCTCACCCATTTAAGTTGCGGCTCACACGGTGTTCCCTGCAGCCCAATTCCTCTTAAAGAAGGCACAATGAGCTCTCCCAACACCCTAGTCTTCTCTAACTGCTTGTTTTTTTGTGCTCTGCTTCTTTTCTGTGCTCTGTTGGGACTTGTCTTTACCCTCCTAACCTACCATGTATTTATTCACTCTTCGGGAACGATACTCAGAACATGGCATGCAGAAGGTCCGCGCAGTGGATGCAACTACTTGCTTCATCCACAACTGCACCTCTATTCCCCTAAAATTGTCACCTTCAAGGACCTTCGTCCCTGGTAGCTGGAACTGGCCTTTCATTTGCTTCCTTTTTAATCAAACCAAAGACTATTGTCATTGGTGGCCTGAGATATATAATGGGTGTCCCTATTGGTCATGCAGGTTCCATGATGAACGTGGTAGCTGTTCTTACCACTCACTTGGCTACCCTGAAGGGTGGACTTCTAGTTACCTAAAGTGGCATAAAGGCTCTTCATCTGATAACAATGGATCATATACTTCAGATACACCTGACCCCAAGGCCAAACGTTGGGGCTATGTTGAGTTTGCTGTCTATGCTCGGACAACCTCAGCCAGACCCACAGGGTGGATGACTGTTGGCCGCGCCCTGATTACGCCACCTAAGGCAACCATCCAGGTAGTCGAACACATTAAGGACTCAGAATCAAAACTTCGAGATCTTATCCATAGCTCATCCAAAGAGGATTCAGAGCCTTCAACCCCCTTATGTCCCCCTTCCACATGGCTCAATTTGCTACACCAAACTCTTCGATTATTAAACTCCTCCATTCTTTTGGTGCCTACTTCTCAGTGCTTTCTCTGTGCTTCACTTAGTCATCCACTTCTAGCAGCGGTCCCATTAGCGGCAGAAAATATTTCAGCAAAAACCTACAATTTCTCTAAGTAAGGACAACCCCTACATGTGACACATATACCACTGTGGGAAAGTTATTCCAACAATACTTTATTTCCTTTCATCTGTATCCACCTGCCAATAATGAATCCTTTACCCATTTGTTCCTTGAGCTATAGCACCCCATAGAGCCCTGCATTTATGCAACCTGGACATTTCATCTGGTGTAATTGGTCTTTAAGTACCTCAACGATCAATGTCTCTGGCACCTGTATCTTGGTTACTGTAGTTCCTCTGCTTTCTTTGTATACTCCCACTGAATTCCGACAGTTGGCCCTACCTTCCCGCACCCGTAGGGCAGTCTTTCTGCCGGTTCTGGTAGGCCTCACTTTAACAACCTCAGTGGCGAGTCTCGGTCTCTCTGGTGGAGCTATAGGTCATGCTCTATGGGCATCCAATGACGTGCAACAAAAACTGCAGGAAGCACTCGATACCACTGCTGAGTCTCTTGGCTCCTTGCAGTGGCAGGTTACTTCATTGGCACAAGTGGCTTTACAGAACCGAAGGGCAATTGATCTTCTCACTGCAGAAAAAGGGGGTACATGCCTATTCCTCAGAGAGAATGTTGCTATTATGTTAATGAATCTGGGCTAATAAAAAAAAGTTGTTAAATTGCAGGAATTATCGACCCAATTGCTCAAACCTACCTCCTCCAATCCCATAACGAGGTTCTTCCAATCCTATCTTGCCATGTACTTACTACCTCTCTCTGGGCCCCTTATTGGGATGCTCCTTTTTTGTGCTCTCTTGCCCTGCATAATGAAGTTCCTTCAAACCCAACTGCAAAAAATTCGTAATCAAACTTTCAACCAGCTTTTGCTTAGGCACTACCAGCCTCTGATGACCGACGAACCCCCAACATCTCCAAGAGAACAGTTCACTCCGTGATGAAGCTCACTACCAGGCACGATGGAATGCAATGGACATCAGATAGTGGGAGACAACAAGCTCGGAAAACCTCTTAATCTGCCATCCTGGATTCTTGAATCTTTATGACCTTCTAAGCTTCCTCATGGCCCTTGGCCTCTTCTATGTCACTCCCCCAACATGGAACTTCTGCCAAAAATTGACCTTTGCTTTAATTTTTATCTTCATTCTGTTTTTATTCACTCTGATCTTCTTCAGGTCCTGTGGCACCTTGTCCAGGCAACGCTTCCAGTATTTTCTAGAGTCTCTGTTACAGGACCAGTGGCTGATACCAACAATCTCCTCCATCCAGGACTGGTTCCATGCCATCGACAACTTGTGGCTTCATGGAACTTTCATTGACTTCACCCCTACGGAAGTAGCTGTCTATAGCCACTGGGTTTTATTTCTTGCTGCCATGATATTCCCAGACCTGCCCCCCGAGCATTCCTCCCCTTCCCTTTCTAGGCCTCACAGCACCCCCATACAGCAAGAAGCAGCCGGATCTAAAAACGACGCCCCACTTCCTAAGAAAACAAAAAGGGAGGAATGTTGGGAAAAGTATAAATGGCAGCCATACCCCAGAGAAAAACCCCAACATGGTGCCTAAGGACTTCTTCTTCCTACCTTCTTCATTTCTGCAGTGGTGCGAAAAGTTCCCACCCTTGTGAACTCTCCCGCCAGCGCCAATTTCAAATCTCACTGGTGGAGAACCTTAGCCCCAATGAGAACTAATTCCTGGGTTCTGGAGATGATATCTGAAAGAACTTGCTTTCAATAAACGGGTTGCTGCCATTTATCTAAGCCCTATCATCTCCCCCTTAGTTCTATATAATCACACAGCTTTTTTGCAATAAAATTGGAATTCTCCCTTTGAAGTGTCTTTGCGTGGGGAATTATTTCACTCATGATCAGCAACATGACATCCAAAGGTTCTCCAGTGCCACCTGGTCATGGAAATTTCAGAAATTTTTTGGTATTTATTTAGCCATTTTTGAAGGATGATGTTGGAGGCACTGTGTGTTTCAATTCATGCAGGAACCATTATATGGTAAGGAAGCTCATTTCAATGAAATCTCTGGAGAACACTCACAGGCAAGCCTTCCCAAAGAGTGGCCAAAAGGTCACATGAAGCCAGGATCATTGAGGTCTACAATGTGAATTCCATGTGTGTTTAGACTCTCAACTATGGCTGCCAAGTCTTTCAGAATAAAATCATGTGATATCCTGGCTGAGATTCCCAGTGCAATCTGGAAAGCCACCCTGGCCCTCGATCTCAGTTTCCAAGGGCGATTCTCATGCGTGGCCTCCTAAAATCCCAACACATTTCATGGCAATACTTCTCTGAGGTCAGTTTCAGAACTCAGTCTCTAAGAGGAATCACACCAGAGTTCAAGCCCAGGTGGATCCAGTCATCTCTTTCAACCGCTACACAAATGACCACAATTAAAACCAAAACACTCCCACATGGCCATCATCTTCTTCCATATAGACACTAATCATAAACTATGGCTGGAGTTTTCCATGAGGGGTGCAGCCCAAGACAGTCTCAAAAATAAGCTCTCTTGCCCCTCATTTGCCTAAATTCACGGTGGCCTGGACACCCATCCTGTGAACCAGGAGTTATCAAATAACCCAGGTGTTAATACTGCTCTGCATCTCCAATTTGAGGCCTACTGACTGTCAGGTATAGATTCTTTATATGATTTGGAGTCATGAGAAAACCCAAAAACCTATGGGCTAGCCTCTGCAGGGCTTTGAATAAATAATTTGACCCAAAGGATCCCTATTAACACTTGATGGGGGTCAGGAAACTCACAAATGAATGTGAGAAACTTCATTCACAATAACTGCTCTTTTGGCCATTGTGGTTTTGGGTGCACTCATGGCATATCTCTTTACATAAATCAGGTGCTGAGAATCTAAGCCACAACCTCACACAGGCCATGAGGTTTATTCAGACACATTCCTTTCCAAAGCAATTAAGCAAAGAGCAACAGGTGATGCCCATTCATTTGCATTTGAAAACTGTTTTCTTCAGGCTTCACAATGGGGTGGCCTTAGGCAAAGACCTTCCTGACATTCAGGGCAACAGAACAATTGATAAGCAAAAGGCCCAAAGCAGGGTTTCTCCACTGAGACTTTCTTGGTCACACTGATATCTGAGTTTTCTGAGATGCTCGCCATTCACTTCAGCTATCCAGTACATGGCCATGTCACAGATCTTGGAGGTGGTACATATCTTGGACACAAAACCATGAGCCTATTCTGGAGAGTGGCTAGAATTCCGGAAGGAAACAGAAACTTAGGAAGATAGCAGGTGTTGCCCATGGATAAGGCAAGCCTCAGTTCATTCATAAGTTGGGCAAGATGAATGCTGGGAATCTTTCTACTATACAGGACACATCAATTGTTGCATTCTCTTTTCTAATATCTACAACCACGGACACAGTGGACACACAGACATAGAAACACTCGCCTTGTCAAACTACTTACTAGAAGAAGTCCACTCCAAATCAAACAAACCACCTTTCCTACCTATTCTCAGATCACGAGACAAAACCTGAATCACACCCACAAAGGCACATCCTTCCCCCATGTAACTCTGTGACTATCCGGAGTGTCCTTTGAGTGGTGGGCCAAACTATGTTCCCCCAAAATGGCCTGTCCTATCTCAGATCTGGTCTCCTTGGCCAACTCTGTGAAGTTGTCAGGAGCCAGCAGTGAACCACCACCTGCTTTCTCAGGAAAGGACCCTATTCAGAGCTCTCCTGGTATTTGGCCATCCTCACATCCGTAGGTACCAAGAAAGACTGACACTCTCCTTGGTAAATCCAAAAAAATGGGCCAATGGGTATTGGACTGGACTGGCTCCAGGTGCCTGGCTTCCTGGATCCGAAGTTCAGAGAGTTCCATCACCAAGAAAGTGAGGTAGATCACTTCTTCAGGAACTGAATGAGGTCACTGCCTTGACAACCACTTTGTACGAACAGTTGCTTTCAAGGGTCCCATGAGATGGAGGCTGCCCCTACTTCCTGTGACATTTTCATAAGTTAGAATGGTATATAAACCATGGGCACTCGGGAACCGCTCTCCACCCAGGACTGGTTTGGTCCATCTTCTCTACATTAAGAAGAGAGAGGCTGATTCATACACATCCCTTCATGCTGACGAGGTTGTTTGCCATAGAAGATGACTTTTCTCTCTCAGTCTTTCATAGCTGCCTACATCTTCTCAAAAGATCATTTCTGCATGGACCTTTTATGTTCTCAACAGGTGGAAGATGCCCTACATTCCTGTATTGTAAAACTAACCCTGTCCCTGCTCTTCTGTAAAGTTTGATTGAGAGAACAGTGTATGGTTTAGGTTAATAACATGTTCAATTTGGGTTAGGAATATTTCTGCATGACAAATAATGGTATTGGGAAACTATGATATTTACAAGAATATATAGGTGAAATATAAGTATAAAAATAGAAATCTAGGGAAGATATGTAGCCCAGAAGGGCATTGGGCCCTTAATTGGTACACATAGCTTTGAATGATGTTCTGCAAAAATGTCTCAGATAAATCTATATACAATGGCATAGGAGCTTGTACCTTGGATGATTGAATGTCGAAGAGAAGATCCACTCCAAAAGAGATAGTCAGTAGGATTAGGAAGATCGTCGGTAGGTTTAGAAAAAAGAGTGAGTATAGGATTTAGACCAAAAGATCTTAAGCAATAGGGTTTCGGGTAGACAGTGAATGTAAAAGTCAGCATATGTGAAGAGTCAGTCACAATGATGAACAGGGGAAAATATGTAGGAATACAGACATAAATAGAGACATTACTAAATCAGGCAAAGTATAAAGTGAGTGATAGGATTAAACATTTTCAACAGGCTTGAGGTTGAATATATAATCTTAGGAAGAAACAAATATGTAGTCACCAATACGATTGACATTTCAGAGCATTAGGAAACCTGGACATGGAAGGTTTTAGTAATCCATGCTCACTTTTCATTTAGGCTTTGGTACAATCTTAAGAGTGACCTTTGCTTTTTTGGTCCAGAATATTACTGTGATAAAATGTATATGTAGATCAGATGACATGAGTATTTCTTCGACCATTTCTGGCAGCAATATTTAAAATATGTATAAATTAGTATTGGGGGTACAACGAGGTGTACCCTGTGTCTATAAATATAGAGATAATGCATGAATAGATCATACAGTTAATAAATAATATAACTGGTTCCACTTTAAATAATGGATTGAATTGATATCTGAAAATATATAAGAAATCATATATTGATATAGAATCATTCATAACAACTAGTTATACGTCTAATTGTAATCTTAGTGTTATGGTTTATCATGAAGAGTGTGTGAGTTTTGCTTCAAAAGTGATTATGGAAATCGAAAATAATGTGTTTGGAAAGAAGTCTCATGAAAAGACCAGTCAGACACATGGAGGAATACATGTTTCTGAAGCAGAAAGTGATTGAAAGTGAAATAAATGCCTATAAATTTGTGAACGTGTGGATGAAATATATATTCTATAATGTGCATAAACTCAAGAAATAGAAATGTACCAGTGTTGAATAAAAATGAACTTCAAAATAAATGTCATGTCCCATAGGAATCTACTTGCATTGATATTAAACTGGGTTAGTTACTGTAGAAATATTAGGATTTATATGCACTATTCACTGAAGTTAGTTTTCAATACTAGGAAACAAATATGTATTTCAGGTGAATGAATATTTCTGAGAATAATCTTGTGAAAATTTGATTATAAATCCACATATATGAACAAGAATAAATTTAGGGAGTGTATAATAAGACACATATGTTAAATATTATGAAATATCTGGAGAGTATATATATATATATATATATATATATATATATATATATATATATATATATGCCAATCTAATTACACAGTGAAATATATATCATCCACAGATCCAAAAATATTCATTTTAGTCGATATGGATTAATGTATAACTTTTTTTAACTAGGAAGCTCCCCCATAGGTTGAATTTTCAGTTCCTACATCGTTTAGGAGGAGTGATCTCTTCTCACAGTTTGTATCTGCCAAGTCATGTAACTCATGAAAATTTGCGTGTGATACCAGGTAGGATTCTATATGTGCATATAAAAATACATGTGCTGAATAGACTACAGAGAAAGGGAGACAGGAAGTCACATATTTGTTAACATTAAAAGAACATGGAGAACTATTTCAATTAAAAATGGACTAGATTTATAACTCCTACCCTATATAATGCAAAACGCAAGTCCAAAAATACAACATGCCTCCTCGGAACTGCTTGTATTTCTATTCTGTTTCGGTTATTTTTCTCCATCATATTATGATTAGTACTCAGAATCTATTAGGGTATGTGTTAGTGTCAGGGATTCAGTATTTCAAATGTAAAATAGAAAAAGGAATCCAATGTGTATACAAATATGTGCTAAACAAAATCTTCCCACTCTCATCCAGAACAATTCCTTGACATTACCTTCGCCCAAAGTAAGACACAATTAGAGGAGAAGAGTTAGAAAATCTGTGAATATATATATGGAATGGAATATGCTCAGGGGTTTACAACCTTGGCAGTGGTAGAGGAGTTTCCAAAAGTATGAGACAGGGTAAAAACTCCATAAACATGGAGCTCTGCTGGCCTAAATACTTCTTGAGAAACTGCCTCTGAGGTTAGGCACTTGAAATATATGTTGTTGTCAGGAGCTTTAGCTGCTTTCTAGTGAGACCATCAAATCTGTTTCTGCATCTATGTGACCTGGAGGAAATGGTTTCTTATTTTCCAAAGAAACATGAGGCAGCAGTGCTGAATTCTCTCTTTGTAAGTAAACGGTGACCATTGGGGGATAAGTGTCTTTTCATGTGGACTGTGAAGCCATTTGGTCATCTTCTATTTTCGTGGTGTTTCTTGCTGCTGCACTGGGACTTTGGCAATTGCTTCATGAAATTAAAGGAGTTCAACTGGGACACAGTTCTGGAGGCAAATCTGTCATGTGTGGTGAGTCAGCGTCTGCAGGAGAATGCACCAACCAGGCTTCTAACGCACATAGCTTGGCCCCATGTCCATAGCAACCTGATTCTGAACATTGCCCGGAAACATCTCCATATAACAAGATGCCTTTTCATGTAAGGGTCTGCTGGCTGCACCATGTCAGTCACAAGCCATTTGGAAGCCAATGGCAGATCCACATGGCCCAAAAACAAATTTTTTATCACACACCTTCCCACCACTGCTCTAGGCACATTACTCAGCAGGTTCCAACTTACTGGCATCTCTGTTCTACACCATTTTCATGAAGCCCAGTCAATCAAGGCACTGTCTGGTACACTCATGATCAGCAACATCCAAAGGTTCTCCAGTGCCACCTAGTCATGGAAATTTCAAAAATTTCATGGTATTTATCAAGGCATTTTTCAAAGATGACGTTGGAGGCACTGTGGGTTTCAATTCATTCAGGAACCATTAAATGGTGAGGAAGCTCATTTCAATGAATGCTCTGGAGAACTCTCACAGGCAAGGCTTCCCAAAGAGTGGCCAAAAGGTCACATGAAGCCAGGCCCATTGAGGTCTACAATGTGACGTCCATGGGTGTTGTGACTCTCAACTATGGATGCCAAGTCTTTCAGAATAAAATCATGTGATATCCTGGCTGAGATTTCCCGGGCTCTTTGGAAAGCCACACTGGGCCTAGATCTCTGTTTCCAAGGGTGATTCTCATAGGTGGCCTCCTAAAATCCCAACAAAATTCATGGCAATACTTCTCTGAAGTCAGTTCCAGAACTCAGACTATAAGGGGAATCACACCAGAGTTCAAGCCCAGGTTTTCTCAGTCATGTCTTCCAACCGGACACAAATGACCAAAATTAAAACCAAAACACTCCCATATGGCCCTCATCTTCTTCCATATAGACACTAATCATAACCTCTGGCTGTAGGTTTCCATGAGTGACGGAGTCCAGGAGAGTGGCCAAAATAACTCCCTTGCCCTCATTGGTGTAACATCAGGGTGGTCTGGACACCCTTCATGTGAACCAGGATTGATCAAATATGCTAGACGTTAATACTTCTATGCTTCTCCAATTTGTGGAAAACTGAGTATCAGGTATATAGTTTTATGTGATTTGCCGTCATGAGAAAACACAAGCACCTCTGCAGGTCTTTGAAGAACTCATTTTACCCAAAGGATCCCTATTCTCACTTGATCGATTTCAAGAACTTTAAAGATAAAGGCGAGAGACTTCATCCACAATGACTGCTCTTTTGACCAATTTGGTTTTGGATGCACACATGGGATCTCTCTTTACATCCATCAGGTGCTGAGAATCTGAGCCACAACCTCACATAGGGCCAAGAGGCTGATTCAGACACATCCCTTTCCAAAGCAATTAAGCAAAGAGCCACAGGAGATGCCCATTCATTTCCATTTGAAAACTTTTTCTTCAGTCTTCACAAAGGGGTGGCATGAGGCAAAGACCTTCCTGACATTCAGGGCAACAGAACAATAGGTTAGCAATAGGCCAAAAGCAGGGTTTCTCCACTGAGACTTTCCTGGTCACACTGATATCTGAGTTTTCTGAGATGCTCGCCATTCCCTTCAGCTATCCTGTACATGGCCATGTCACAGAGCTTGGAGGTGGTACATATCTTGGACACAAAACCATGAGCCAATTCTGGAGAGTGGCCTGAATTCAGGAAGAAATCAGGAACTTAGGAAGATAGCAGGTGTTACCCATCCATACGGCAAGCCGCATTCCATTCATAAATTGGGCAGGAAGAATGCTGGTAAGCTTTCTACTAGACTGGACACATCAATTGCTGCATTCTTTTTTTCTAATGTCTACAACCATGGACACAGTGGGATACACAGACATAGAAACCTTCGCCTTGTCAAAACCCTTATTAGAAACCGTCCACTCCAAACCAAACAAATCGCCTTTCCTACATATTCTCAGAACATTAGACAAAATCACAAACACACACCCACACCCACAAAGGCACCTCTTTCCTCAAAGTAGGTCTCTGACTATCGTGTGTGTCCTCTGACTGCTGGGCCATACTATGTTCCCATCAAATGGCCTGTCTTGTCTCAGATCTGGTTTCCTTGGCCAACTCTGTGAAGTTGTCAGGAGACAGCGGTGAGTCACTTACTGCTTTCTCAGGAAAGGTCACTCTTAAGATCTTTCCTGTCATTTGGCTATCCTCACATCAGTAGGTAGCAAGAAAGACTGACTCTGTCCTTGGTAAATCAAAAGAAGTGAGACCACTGGGACTGGGACTGGGACTAGATTTGTGTGCCTGGCTTCCTAGATCCCAAGTTCAGAGAGTTCCATCACCAAGGATGTGAGGTGAGGTCACTTCCTTCAGGAACTGAATGAGGTCACTGCCTTGGCAACCACATTGTCTTAACATTTACTTCCAAAGGTCCCATGAAATGGAGGCTTCCCCTACTTTATGTGACACTTTCACAAGTTAGGATGGTATATCAACCATTGGTAACTGGGAACAGCTCTCCACACAGGCCTGGTTTGGTCCTTCTTCTCTACATAAAGAAGAGAGAGGCTGATTCAGACACATCACTTCATGCTGACCATGTTGTTTGCAAAGGAAGATGACTTTTGCTCTCTCAGTTCCTTCATAGCTACCTACATCTTCTCTAGAGATCATTTGTGCATGGACCTTTTAGTTTCTCAGCAGTTGGAAGATTTCCTTCATTCCTGTATTTTAAGACCAACTCTGTCCTTGCTCTTCTCTTATGTTAGATTGAGGGAACAGTGTATGGTTAGGGTTAATAACAGGTTCGATTTTGAATAGAAATCATTCTGCTGGATGAATAATGGTATTGGAAACCTGCAATATTTACAAGAATATATAGGTGAAATATATGAGTATGAAAACAGAAATCTAGGTAAGATTTGAAGTCCAGAAAAGCATTGAGCCCTTGATTTCGGTATTAAGCTTTGATTTATTTTCTGCACAGATGGGATACTTTGCTTTGAATTATGTTCTGCAAAGATGTCTCAGATAAATTGATATATAATTGCATAGGACCTTGTAACTTGGATGATTGATTGTAAAAGAGAACTTCCAGTCAAAAAGGAGTAATCGGTAGTATTAGGAAGATAGTCGGTAGGTTTATATAGGAGAGTGAGTATAGGATTTGGACCAAAAGTTCTTTAGCTATAGGGTTTCGGGTATACAGTGAATGTAAATGTCAGAACATGTGAAGAATCAGTCACAATGCAGAACTGGGGAAAATATGTAGGAATGCAGATATCAATAGAGACTTTAGGAAATCTGGCAAAGTATAGTTGGTTGTGAAATGTTAATAAAATAGGTACTTGTCACTTCCTGTTTTTCTGTATGCTTAATAAAACACTGTTGAAATCTTGAGAACTGTTTTCTAATCTTTTTCCCAGAATGTGCTGTCCCCAACTGCCAAACTGCAGAATGTACTCCCTCACCCAGTTGCACGCAAACTGCTCACTCGCCCAGACTCATCAATAAACTTCCCTCCCTGCCCACTTCAAGGAAAGTATATGAGCTCTGCTCTATTCAAATTAGCTCTGAGCCCCAGCATGCTGGACCCCCAATAAACCCTTTGCTTTTGCATGAGAGAGTCTCTTGGTGGTCTCTTCCCCCAACGCTCTCCCGACCTTTATATATGGAGGTTCCTTCGAGATCCGGCAGGGGCGGAAGAGAGACCTCAATGGGCTACTCTCAGGGAAAGTAAGGCGCCTCTTTCTGGTTTCAGGTTTCAGGTTAGGGCTTGGCAAAATGGCTGTTGATGAAGTTGCATGAGCTCTCTTTGACGGTGGCTGGCAGATGTGTCACAGAGCCACAGGCTCTGGGGGACGCCACAGAGGACTCGGGAATCAAGGAACAATAGTCTCCTCGACTCAGTGATGTTTTGTTTCAGATTCGGTATTGCCAGCCCATCGGGTTTTGCCGGCTGCTCAGTCTTGGTCTCAGTGTTGGACGTTCATTGCCTGTCTTTATTATCTTGTCTTGTCTGTGTCGTGAGAGTTGCTTTTACTGTTTGTGTATCTTTCATTATGGGACAGGTCACTTCAATGCCTCTGTCTCTGACCTTGATCACTGGACCAAAGTCCGCTTAAGGGCTCAGAATCTTTCTTTTTCAGTAAAACGCTGGACCTGGCAGACTCTCTGTGCCTCAGAATGGCCCACCTTTGCATTCGGATGGCCCCTAGAAGGATCTTTCTACTTCGCACTAATTTAATAAGTCAGAGATATTGTCTTACAGCCAGGGCCACATAGCCATCCCGATCAACAGCCATATATCTTAACTTGGCAGGACCTCTGCAAATCTCCTCCTCCATGGGTGAAGCCTTTCCTTGCCATGTCCCCGCTCCTACTCTTTTACCCACGATCTCTCAAACCCTCTGCTCATCCTCCTCCTCCACCCTCTGTTCTCCCTGAGTCACAAGATTTGACTCTACTGGACTCTCATCCCCCTCCTTATCTTCTACCCTCATCCCACAACCCCCAACACCCTCTAAGTGATTCCACTGAGCTGACTCAGCCTCTCCGCCATTGGAGAAAGATAAGCCAGCCCAGCGCACTCCAGATAACTCCCCTGCAGCACACACAGCCCCTCCTCCCCTGGAGGAAGCTGGCCTGGCTAAAGGAACTCGACAGCGTCAAATGATTTAAAACCCTGAAACTCCCGTGTTGCTCCCCCTCCATTCCTATGGGCCAATGATTGACAACGGCCATGGAGGAAAAATGCAAGCCTACCAGTATTGGCCTTCTCCTCTTCAGACCTATATAAATGGAAAAATAACAATCCTCCTTTTACCGAGGACCCAACCTGGCTCTCAGGTCTGGTTGAGTCATTGATGTTTTCACACCAGCCTACTTGGGATGACTGCCAACAACTCATAGGGACTCTCTTCATGACAGAGGAAAAAAAGAGAATCCTCCTGGATGCTAGAAAACAATATCCTCGGACTAGATGGGTGACCAACACAACTTCCCAACATAATCAAAGCCGGCTTTCTCTTGAAACGACCCAAGTGGGACCCCAACTCATTTGAAGGTAGGGAGCATCTGTCCACTTATCACCGGGCTCTAATAGTGGGTATCTTAGTGGCCGCTAGGCGACCAACTAATTTGGCCAAGGTAAGAGAGATTATTCAAGGGCCTGGTGAATCTACCTCTATGTTCCTAGAGAGAACTATGGAGGCATATAAGAGATATACTACTTTCGATCCTCAGGCAGAGGATCAAAAGTCATCTGTCACAATGGCCTTTATTGGGCAAGCTGCCCTAGATATTAAAAGAAAGTTACAATGCTTAGATGGATTACAAGATATGATTTTGAGAGATTTAGTTAGAGAAGCCAACAAGGTATACTATAAGAGTGAAACTGAGGAAGAGAAGGGAGCAAAGGGAGGATGAGAGAAGCAAAAGACAGACTAAGGCATTGACTAAGGTCCTGGTCACAACAACAAACAGGCCAGAAATTAAGAAACAGAGAGACAGAAAGGGATACCTGGGCCCACACTAGAGGCCACCCCTGGCCTCAGATCAATGTGCCTACTCTAAAGAAAAAGGACACTGGGCCAAAGAGTGCCCTAGAAAGAGACAGCCACGCCAGCCAGACATACTGACTCTGGAGGATGACTAAGAAAGTCGGGGCTCAGATCCTCTCCCCGACCTCAGGGTAACTTTTGAAGTGGAGGGGACCCCAGTAAACTTTGAAGTAGATACAGGGGCAATATACTCAGCCCTTAAGGCCCCATTGGGCCCTCTATCAAATAAAAGGTCTCTAATTCCAGGGTCTAAATGCAGTAAATATCAGACTTTGACAACTAAGGGGACCATGGACCAGGGGAAAGGATAAATCCATCACTCCTTCCTAGTAATCCCAGAATGCCCGGCCCCATTGATGGGCAGAGATCTTCTCACCAAGCTCTGGGCCAAAATAACTTTTAACCCTGAAGGCCCCCAAGTGGAATTTCTAAATCTTTCAGTAAATACTCCTATAATCATGGCTCTAACTATGTCAGTAGCAAATGTTCATCAACTCACTCATCTTTGTTCAAAGAAACTGCATTCATTCCTGAAAGATCAAGAACAGAGTTTTCCACTAACCGACTCACAGTGAAAGAAAATAACTGAATGGGTAACAAAAGCCTGTCAGGTCCATCAATTGGTTAATACTTACCCTTCCAAGCTTCCTGCAGGAAAGCACCTACGAGGAACCATACCAGGAAAATTCTGGGAAGTGGACTTTACTGAAATTAAGCCAGCAAGGTATGGACTTAAATATCTTCTAGTCTTTGAAGATACATTTTCAGGACGGATTGAAGCCTTCCCCACAAAAAAAAAGAAAGAAAAAAGGAAAAAAAAAGAAACAGAGCAAATGGTTGTCAAGAAGATCCTGGAAGACATTTATTCTCCCCTTGACGACCAGTAGTCTTAACCCTCATCAGCCCCTTAAGCAGGGATGGCTGATCACAAATCCTACTGGAAAAGAAGTATGGTCTATCTCACATACAGCCCCCTTATGGACCTGGTGGCCATCTCTCCACCCAGACATTTGTCAGCTGGCTATAGGTCTTTCCTATTGAGATATCCCTGATGAAGAGGATCCCACTAAAATTCCATTAAATCCCTTCGGTACCATAGAAAATGGAAACAAACATTATGGATGTAGGGACACGTGAGCCAGATGCAGGTTGGCTAGCCTAGATTACTATGTTTGCCCGGCGGAGTATCAAAGCCACAAACAGTCACGGCTGTGCGGGGGGGAGAGCAGACTTCTTCTGTAAGTCATGAGGATGTGAGCATACAGGGACTGCCAGATGGAACCCAAACTCCTCATCAAATTCTGTAAACAGCATTGGCCATATTACCAATTAGATAACCAAAACCGATGGCCCCAAAAGGGGTCTCTATATCCTCAAATTCTGCATGACCTTTTAAACTTCTGAAAGTGCTCAAAAGGGTAAAAGGAGATTCCCCTATGTGGAGGCCTTCTCCCTCCTTTGCTCACATCCTGAACTATGCTTCTCCAATAGATGCTTACCCTCAGCCTTCTGCTCCAGATTCTCTGCTGTCACTCCCACCTCAGCAACTTGATTTCTGCCCTCCAATATCTAGATCAAAAACCCAAATCTCCGCCAGTTCTCAGACCATTGCCCCCTTGCTGAGGTAGCAGGTACTGAGGTACCACTCCACTCACTCACTACTCTCTTCTCCTGTCAGTGCCCGCACTGGGTCCCTCCAGGTCCTCTTACCAGCTAATGCAAAGCTCAAACCCACTGAGGAGAACCCTCAGACCCTTATCCAAAATGTAATGAAAATGGCCTTTAATGTTGCTTTGTCATCACTGAAAACAGGTTACTAAAAATTTAAAGTCCCTCACAGGCTTTTTGGGATACTCACTCCCGTTTCCCCCTCTGTTCTATCTGTTCTACTGCTCAAATTTTTCTTGCTATTAAGATCCCAAAGCCCTCTCCCAATATTCTTTTACATCTCTCCTTCCTCATTCTCAGATCCACGGAAGTTGCTCTCATCCCTGCCTTCCAAGTCGTCCCCCTCTGTACCAGGTCCACAGAAAAGTCTTAATTAACCTTCTTCAGAAGTCTTCACCATGGCTGATTTACGACTTTCAGCAAAAGAGTCCCTATAAAAGAGATCACTGTAGATAAACTTCCTATTTTCGTGTTGCCCTGGTCTCCTTGGAAACTGGCTAAAAAAAACCAGCACTCCTAATCTAGAGACACCCTTAATAGTTTTTCACAAAATATGTGAAAAAAAGGCCTCTGGCCTTGAGCTGGGGCTTCACAGAGATGGCTACATTTCTAAGATAAAGAAGTTACAAACTGGGCTGAATGGAAACAGCTGGCAGGTTGAAAAAAAAGAAAGGGAAGAAAAAGCTCTCCACCACATAGGTGTCCTTGAAAAGTTAACTTGCCCCAAACTGAGGAAAAAACAGAAACGAAAACTGCTTTTTGTGAACTTCTGCAGACTGTGAACTTCTGAGCCCATTTCCTTACGTGTTGTGTACAAAATTCTGAAACTACCTAAACTTGGGTTTCAGGGGATTAATTGATTACAACAGAAGCAATGCCCCCTGAATCTGGTTGCAACCAAAAAAGACTGTTTTCCTGTCTTTGGTGCTATCTTAGGTGCCTTGCCTTGTCCGTCCCTACAACAGTATAATTCTATATACTTAAACACTGTTTATGTTTTCCTGAAATGGTCAACAGATGTGATTAATTGTGTAATGGTGCAGATGTTTCCCAGAGTGCTCTATCATGATGCAGGTTCATTTGAAGATCAAAGAGGGGGGCATAGAACATGGTTCCGCTGAAAACATATGTCCCTCACCTTAGCCATTCTATTACGAATAGTAGTTACTGCAGGGTAGGGCACGGGAACCATTGCTCTGGCCCATGGGACACAACAAATGACCCAAAGCAGCAATAGATCAAAAATTAAAGATATTAGAAACCTCCATCACAGCTTTGAACGAATCTTTAACCTCTCTCTCTGAAGTTGTTTTACAGAACAGTCGAGGGTTGGACCTCCTTTTCTTGAGAGAAGGGGGCCTTTGTGCTTCATTGAGGGAAGAATGTTGTTTTTATGTCTACAATACTGGAGTTGTAAAAAAAAAATCTATGAGTAAATTAAAAAGATGCCTTGAAGAGCGACAACGAGAGAGAGAGAGGCCCAAGAATGGTAGTTTGAGTCTTTTTTTACACAGTCCCCCTGGTTAACTACGTTTTTATCAACCCTAGCCAGTCCAATAATAATCCTCATATTATTGCTAACTATAAAACCCTGTTTTCTCAACCGTGTAATTTCTTTTCTCCAAGCTCAAATTGGACAAATTAAACTTATGGTAATACCCCACTAGCAGACATAGAATGTGACACCCCACAATGATCACTTTTATGATTAAAAGTAGCCAGAAGAAGAAGTGGGGAATGAAAGGTTAATAAAATATGTACTTGTCACTTCCTGTTTTTCTGTATGCGTAACAAAACACTGTTGAAATCTTGAGAACTGTTTGCTAATCTTGTTCCCAGAATATGCTGTCCCCAATTACCAAACTGCAGAATGTACTCCCTCACCCAGTTGAATACAAACCATCCACTCTCCCTGACCCATCAATGAACTTCCATCCCTGCCCTCTGCAAGGAAAGTATATAAGCTCTGCTTAAGCTGTTGTCAGGTCTCTCTGCTCTATTCAAGTGAGCTCTGAGCCCCAGCATGCTGGACCCCCAATAAAACCTTTGCTGTTGCATGAGATAGTCTCTTGGTGGTCTCTTTCTCCGGCACTCGCCCAAACTTTACTTGGATGATTGAATGTAGAAGAGAACATCTATTCAAAAAGTTATAGTCAGTAGGATTAGGAAGATAGTTGGTAGGTTTAGGAAGAAAAGTGAGTATAGGATTTGGAACAAAAGTTCTTTGCCAATAGGGTTTTGGTTAGAGAGTCAATGTAAATATCAACACAAGTGAAGAGTCAGTCACAATGATGAACAGGGGAAAATATGTAGAAAAGCAGATATCAATAGAGACATTAGGAAATCAGGAAAAGAATAAAGTGAGTTATGGGATTAGATATTTTCTACAGGGTTGAGGTTGAATGTATGAGCTTAGGAAGAAACAAAGATGAAGTCAACAATAGGATTGACATTTGAGAGCATTAGCATAGCCCAAGACAGTGTCCAAAATAAGCTCCGTTGCCCTCATTTGCCTAAATTCCCGGTGGCCTGTACATCCTTCCTGTGTACCAGGAGTGATCAAATAGGCCTGACCTTAATATTGCTCTGCTTCACCAATTTGAGGCCTACCGAGTGTCGGGTACACATTCTTTATGTAAATTGGAGAGATGAGAAAACCCAAGCACCTATTGGAAAGCTTCTGAATTAATTTGAAGAAATCATTTGACCCAAATGATCCCTATTCTCACTTGATGGAATTCAGAAACCTTACAGAGGAAGGCAAAAGACTTCATCCACAATGACTGCTCTTTTTTGCCATTTTGGATTTGGATGCACACATGGGATCTTTCTTTAGATCCATCAGGTGCTGAGTATCTAAGTCAAAGAATCACACTGGGCCAAGAGGCTGATTCAGACACACCTCTTTCCAAATCAATTAAGAAAAGAGCCAAAGGTGAATCCTATTAATTTCCATTTGAAAAATCTTTTCTTCAGGATTCAAAAAGCTGTGGCCTGAGACAAAAACCTTCCTGACTCTCAGGGCAACAGAACAATAGGTAAGCAAATGGCCCAAAGCAGGGATTCTCCACTGAGACTTTACTGGTCACACTGATATCTGAGTTTTCTGAGATGCTCGCCATTCCCTTCAGCTATCCAGTACATGGCCATGTCACTGAGCTTGGAGGTAGTACATATCTTGGACACAAAACCATGAGCCTATTCTGGAAAGTGGCCATAATTCAGGAAGAAAACAGCAACTTAGGAAGGTAGCAGGTATTGCCCATCAATAAGGCAAGCCATAGTCAATTCATAAATTGGGCTGGATGAATTCTGGGAAGCTTTCTACGAGACAGGACACATCAATTAATGCATTCTCTTTTCTAATGTGTACAAGTACAAACACAGTGGGATACACAGACATAAAAACACTTGCGCTGTCAAACGACTTACTAGAAACTGTTCACTCCAAATCAAACAAACCGCCTTTCCTACCTATTCTCAGAACATGAGACAAAACCACAAACCCACACCCACACCCACAATGGCACCTCCTTCCCTCAAATAGGTCTGTGACTGTCCGGTGTGTGCTCTGACTGATGGGTCATACTATGATCCCCCAAAATGGCCTGTCCTGTCTCAGATCTGGTCTTCTTGGCCAACTCTGTGAAGTTGTCAGGAGCCAGGATTGAGCCACTACCTGCTTTCTCAGGAAGAGCCCCTCTTCCGAGCTTTCCTGGCATTTGGCCATCCTCACATCAGTATGTACCAAGAAAGACTGACTCTGTCCTTGGTTAATCCAAAAAAGTTAGACCACTGGGACTAGGACTGGGACTGGCTCTGGGTGCCTGGCTTTCTGTATCCCAAGTTCAGAGAGTTCCATCACCAAGGAAGTGAGATGAGATCACTTTCTTCAGGAACTGAATGAGATCACTGCCTTAGCAACCACTTTATCATAACAATTGCTTCCAACGGTACCATGAGATGGAGGCTGCCCCTACTTCCTGTCACACTTTCACATGGTAGAATGGTATATCACCTGTAGGCAAATGGTAACAGCTCTCCACACAGGCATGGTTTTGTCCATCTTCTCTACATTAAGGAGAGATTGGCTGATTCTGATGCAACCCTTCATCCTGACCAGGTTGTTTGCCATGGAAGATGATTTTTGCTCTCTCAGGTCTTTCATAGCTGCCTACATCTTCTCCAGGGATCATTTCTGCATGGAGCTTTGAGGTTCTCAGCAGATGGAAGATCCACTACATTTCTGTATTGTAAGACCAACACTGTCCCTGCTCTTCTGTAAAATGAGATTGAGGGAACAGTGTATGGTTAGGGTGAATAACATTTTCCATTTGGCTTAGGAATAATTCTGATGGATGATTAATGGTATTGGGAACATGCGATATTTATAAGAATATAGAGGTGAAATACATGTATGAAAAAATAAATCTAAGTAAGATTTGAAGCTCAGAAAATCATTGGGCCCTTGATTGGGATACTTACCATTGAATTACGTTCTCACAGATGTCTCAGATAAATCGATATACAATGGCATAAGACCTTGTACGTTGGATGATTGAATGTAGAAGAGAATATCCAGTCAAAAAGGGATAGTCAGTAGGATTAGGAAGATAGTCAGTAGGTTTAGGAAGAAGAGTGAGTATAGGATTTGGAAAAAAAGTTCTTCAGCAATAAGTTATCAATTAGAGTGTGAAAGCAAATGTCAGCACATGTGAAGGTTCAGTCACAGTGGTGAACTGTGGAAAATATGTAAGAAAGCAGATGGCAATAGAGACATTATGAAATCAGGCAATGTATAAAGTGAGGGATAGGATTAAACATTTTCAATCGGGTTGAGTTGGAATATATAATCTTAAGAGGAAACAAATATGTAGTCACCAACAGGATTGACATTTGAGAGCATTAGGCAACTTGGACATGGATGATTTTAGTAATCCATATTTACTTTCCATTTAGGCTTTGGTACAATCATAAGTGTGATCTTTGCATTTTGTGTCCAGAATATTTCTGTGATAAAATGTATATGTAGATCAGGTGACATGCGTATTTCTTCCACCATTTCTGGGAGCAATATTTTGAAGACATATAAATTAGTATTGGGGGTACAAAGAGGTGTACACTGTGTCTATGAATATAAAGAAAAAGCATGCATAGACCATACTGTGAATAAATAATATAACTGGTTTTACTCTAAATAATGGATTGAATTGATATCTGAAAATATATAAGAAATCTGATATTGGTATACAATCATTCATTCCAACCAGTTATACATCCATTGGAAATATCAGAGTTATAATTTATCATGAAGGGGATGTGAGTTTTGCTTCAAAAGTGATTATGGAAATCGAAAATAATGTGTTTTGAAAGAGGTCTCAGGAAGAGACCAGTCAAGAAAGATGGAAGAATACATGTGTCCTGAAGCAGGAAGTGATTGAAAGTGAAACAAATTCGTATAAATTTGCGAACTTGTGGATAAAATATATATCCTATGATGTGCATAAACTTAAGAAATAGTAATGTACCAGTTTTGAATAAAAATGAACGTAAAAATACAAATCATGTACCATAGGAATCTACTTGCCTTGATGTTAAACTGGGACAGTAACTCTAGAAATATTAGGATATGTATGTACCATTCACTGAAGTTAGTTTTCAGTACTAGAAAACAAATATGTATTTCAGGTGGATGAATATTTCTGAGAATAATATTGTGAAAAGTTGATTATAAATCCACATACGTGAACATGAATGAATTTAGGGAGTGTATATAAGACACATATATTTCATATTTTAAAAATCTGGAGATTGTATATATATATATATATATATATATATATATATATATATATATATAACAAAACACACACACAGACATTCAAAAGTAGCAATAGATATGCCAATCGTAATTGATCGAGATATATATATCATCCACAGATCCAAAAATATTCAATTTACTGAACATGGATTTATGTATAATGTTGTTCAACTAGGAAGCTCACCCATTGGTTGAATTTTTAGTTCCAGCAGTGTTTAGGATAGTGATCTCTTCTCACAATTTGTGTCTGCCAAGTCAGCCACCTCACAAGAATGTACATGTGATACAAGTTAGGATTCTATATGTGCATATCAAAACACATCTGCTGAATAGGCTACAGAGAAAGGGAGATAGGAATTCACATATTTGTTAACTTTAAAACACATGGAGAGATATCCAAAATGGCGGCGGGTATGGAGAGATCAAGTCTCTAACCTCTTCAGCTGCGCTGGAATAGGGAGTCATAAACTGTCTAAATACTGTTTGCTCAGGATCACTAGGCAATGATGCACTGACATGAATCTGGGGTGAACAGTCTGGGCCACGCAGAACACACACCGAGCCCGGATCTGTTGCATTCAACCTCTGGTTTGCCTGCGTTTCGTGACTCAGCACTAACGATCCAGCTGAAATAACTGGTCTGCCCTTCTGAACTTACAGAGGTAGAAGCCAACCTAGCCTTCATAGGCAGTGGCCAAAGGATTGAAACGGGGCATGGGAGAGACAGTCAGGACCCACCAGTTGCATCGGTCACCCGGCAAAGGGAACGAATGATCACCATTTGCATGGGATACCACCATGGCATAGAACTGACGTCAAGGATGGAGGAGATAACTTCATTGAAACCAGCGCGACAGGTTTGTAATTCCCTAGCCATCTCTCTCCACACAGCAGGGAATCCTTAAGGGCCCCTCCCAGCTCTCCCGTAAGGGTCCCTCTCAGCTCTACCATGAGCGCGATAGCCAGACCGAGAAAATCAGGAGTGGCGCGGGACTTGTGGCACAGAACTCCAGGCTACCGCTCCCACCAGTGCTGACAACTGAGGTCTCTTGCACCAGCTACTGGGGCGTGGCTCCCGGAGGGCAAACAAATTCGCTTGGGGATCTCAGCCCCAAGCTCTACAAACTTAGGGTCTGAGGGAAGCAAACAGGGAGAGTGTGCCCAGGTATTCATAAAAACAGGTCTCCCAGGAGCAGCAGACCTGGCGTGTTGCCAGTATTGTGGTGAGCGTCGCAGGTGAGCAGGGCATGGCTTGAGGAGACACAAGAGAAGGCCCTAGGGTGTCAGGATTGGACACCCGCCCAGTCTGGAAGGAAGAGCAGCTGCATAGTGATTGGTTCCCACCTACTGAGAGGAGAACCTCGGCCCAGTGGGCACAGCACCACCTATTGGAAGAGAAGTTAATCAAACTCTATGACTGCATTTATTATTATCATTATTTATTTATTTTTTAAATTTGGGTTTTTTTTTTTTTTCTTTTTCTTTCATTTTCATTCTTGTTGTTGTTGTTTTTCTTTAACGTTTTTAATGTTTTTAAGTTTTTAAATTTCTTTATTTTATTATTAATTATTATTATTATTATTATTAAATTGTAATTTTCATTTTTTTATTATCATTATTATTTTTTAAATTTTTCTTTCATTCTTTATTTTCTGTTTTTTTCTTTTGTCTTTTCATTTCTTTTCAATTTTCTTTTTCCCCCTTCCTTGAATTCTACCTGCCTACTCTCATTCTCTTATTGACTTCTTCCCTTCCCTTCTAATATCTTTCCTCCCAAGCATGAAATAAATTTATAAGACTAATCAGTAACTCAGCACTCAAACAGAACAAGAAGTAACATGAGCAGCATAAGAAAGCAAGAAAGAAAAAGAGTACAAACAATGAAGGACAGCCTAAATACTCAGGAGGACCTAGAGTCATCAGAAAAATGATCATATAAAGAACTCAAGGAATACCTTAGACAGATGGAATGGAACCTTAAAGAAGATATGAGACAGCAAATCCAAACAGTGAAAGAACACATTGAAAATGAATTACATGAACAGATTAAAAAAAAGAAGTTAAGCATCTTTATACGGAGATAGAGATAATAAAAAAAATCATACAATAATTCTAGAAATGAAGGAAACGATAAACCAAATTAAAAACTCAATTGAGAGAATTACTAAAAGAGTGGAGCAAGTAGAAGACAGAATGTCACATAATGAAGACAAAATATATCATCTTGAAAAGAGTCTAGCCAACTCAGAAAGGCTGGTAAAAAATCACGAGAAAATCATCCAAGAGATATGGGATAACATATGAAAACCAAATTTATGAGTCATCTGGATAGAGGAAGGTCCAGAGATTCAAACCACGGGAATGAGTAACCTACTGAATGAAATAATTACAGAAAACTTTCCAGAAATAAAAAAAGAAACGGATATACAAATTGTAGATTCATAGAGGACACTGAGCACAAAAAATCACAGTAGACCAACACCAAGACATTTGTTATAAACATATCTAATATACAGAACAAAGAGAAAATATTAAAAGCTACAAGAAAAAGGAGGCAGACTACATTCAGGGGTAAATCAATAAGGTTAACAAAGGATGTTTCATCACAGTTGATGAAAGCGAGAAGATCTTGGAACAACGTATTTTAAACACTGAAAGACAATGGATGCCAACCAAGAATTCTGGATCCAGCAAAATTAACCTTCAGGTACGAAAATGAAATAAAAATCTTTCATGATTAACAAAAGCTAAAAGAATTTGCAGCCAGAAAACCAGCATTGCAAAGCATCTTGAGAAAAACACTACATGAGGAAGAAATGAAAAACAACAACCAAAACCATCAGTGGGAAGTGACTGGGTAATGACAGAGTGCAGGGGGAAAGCTAATCATGGAGAAGCAAAGTAAATTAAAAACAAAGATAAATAATTAAACATGGCTGGAAGTACAAACCATACATCAATAGTAGCTCTAAACGTTTATGGCTTAAAATCTCCAATAAAGCAACATAGGCTGGTAACTTGGATTAATAAAACAAATCCAACAATATGTTGCCTCCAGGAGACACATCTGAATGGAAAAGACATACACAGGCTGAAGGTGAAAAGTTGGGAAAATTTATACCATGCACACGGTCCTCGTAAGCAAGCAGGGGTGGCCATCCTCATATAGAATAAAATCGAAGTCAAGACTAAGTTAATCAAAAGGGATAAGAAGGACATTATATACTGTTAAAAGAAACCATTCACCAACAAGACATAACAATTATCAATATTTATGCACCAAATAATGGTGTTGCAATGTTCATAAAACAAATTCTTCTCAAGTTCAAGAATCAAATAGACCACAACCTAATAATTATGGGTGACTTCAACACACCTCTCTCACCATTAGACAGATCCTCCAAACAAAAGTTGAATAAAGAAAATATAGAACTCAATATCACAATCAATATCCTAGACTTAACTGACATATATAGAATATATCAACCATCATCAAGTGGATATACTTTTTTTTCAGCAGCACATGGATCCCTCTCAAAAATAGAGCATATATTATGCAATAGGGCAACACTCAGTAAATATAAAGAGGTGGAGATAATACCATGCATTTTATCTGATCATAATGGAATGAAACTGTAAATCAATGATAAAAGAAGGAAGAAAAAATCCTACATCACTAGGAAAATAAAAAATATGTTACTGAATAATCCATGGGTTACAGAAGACATAAAGGAGGGAATCAAAAAATTCTTAGAGATAAATGAAAATACAGACACAACATATCAGAATCTATGGGACACAATGAAAGCAATTTTAAGAGGGAAATTCATCACCTGGAGGTCATTCATCAAAAAAAGCAAAAACCAACAAATAAATGAGCTCACACTTCATCTAAAAGCCCTAGAAAAGGAAGAGCAAAACAACAGCAAATGTAGCAGAAGGCAAGAAATAATTAAAATCAGAGTGGAAACCAATGAAATTGAAACAAAAGAAACTATTGAAAAAACTAACCAAAATAAAAGTTGGTTCTTCGAAAAAATAAATAAGATCAACAGACTCTTAGCCATGCTAATGAAGAGAAGAAGAGAGAGAACTCAAATTACAAACATATAGGATGAAAAAGGCAATATCACAACAGATGCTACAGAAATACAGAAGACAATTAGAAATTATTTTGAAAACCTATATTCCAATAAAATAGAAAATATGAAGACATCGGTAAATTTCTTAAGTTACATGATTTGCCCAGACTGAGTCAGGAGGATACACACAATTTAAACATACCAATATCAATGGATGATTTAGAGGAAGCAATCAAAAGACTACCAACCAAGAAAAGCCCAGGACCAGATGGGTATACAGCAGAATTTTACAAAACCTTTAAAGAAGAATTAATACCAATACTTTTCAAGTTATTTCGAGAAACAGATAAAGAGGGAGCTCTGCCAAATTCATTCTATGAGGCCAACATCACCCTTATTCTGAAACAAGACAAAGACACCTCAAAGAAAGAAAAGTACAGACCAATATCTCTGATGAAGCTAGATGCAAGAATCCTCAGTAAAATTCTGGAGAATCGTATTGAAAGGCACATAAAAAATAATTGTGCACCACGATCAAGTAGGATTCATCCCTGGGATGCAAGGATGTTTTAATATATGGAAATCAATAAATATTATTCACCACATCAATTGACTTAAAGATAAGAACCATATGATCATCTTGATAGATGCAGAAAGAGCAGTTGACAAAGTACAGCATCCCTTTATGTTCAAAACTATGAAAAACTAGGGATAACAGGAACTTACCTCGACATTGTAAAAGCTATCTATGCTAAGCCTCAGGCTAGGATCATTCTGAATGGAGAAAAATTGAAGGCATTCACTCTAAAATCTGGAACAAGACAAGGATGCCCTCTATCCACACTTCAATTCAATATAGTTCTCAAAACACTGGCCAGAGAAATTAGACGAAAGAAATCAAAGCCATAAAAATAGGAAAAGAAGAACGTAAATTATCACTATGTGCTGGTGACATGATTCTATAGAATCATAGAAGACCCAAAAGGGTCTACAAAAAAAACTACTAGAACTAATAAATGAATTCAGCAAAGTAGCAGGATCTAAAATCAACACGCATAAATCGAAGGCCTTTCTGTATATCAGCAACAAATCTTCTGAAACGGAAATGAGGAAAAGCAGTTCATTCAAAACATCCTCAAAAAAATTAAATACATGGGAATCAACCTAACAAAAGAGGTGAAAGATTTATACAATAAATCAATAGAACCCTAAAAAAAGAAGTAGAAGAAGATATTAGAAGATGGAAAAATATACCCTGTTCATGGATAGGCAGAACTAACATCACCAAAATGGCGATATTACCAAAAGTTATCTATAGGTTTAATGCAATGCCAATCAAAATCCCAATGGCATTTCTTGTAGAAATAGAGAAAGCAATCATGAAATTCATATGGAAAAATATAAGACCCAGAAATACAAAAGCAATTCTAAGCAGGAAGTGTGAATCAGGCGGTATAGTGATACCAGATTTCAAACTATATTACAGAGCAATAGTAACAAAAACAGCATGGTACTGGTACCAAAACAGGCGGGTAGACCAGTGGTACGGTATACAGGACACAAGAGACTAATCCACAAAGCTAAAACTATGTTATATTTGATAAAGGAGCTAAAAGCATGCAATGGAGGAAGGATAGCATCTTCAACAAATGGTGTTGGGTAAACTGAAAATCCATATGCAACAAAATGGAACTTAATCCCCTCCTCTCGCCATGCACAAGAGAGTTAACTCAAAGTTGATCATGGAGCTAGATATCAAATCAGAGACTCTGCATGTGTTAGAAGAAAAAGTTGGCTCTGGTCTACATATTGTGGGGTCGGGCTCCAAATTCCTTAATAGGACACCCATAGCACAAGAGTTACTAACAAGAATCAACAAATGGGACTTACTTAAATTAAAAAGTTTTTTCTCAGCAAAAGAAACAATAAGAGAGGTAAATAGGAAGCCTACATCATGGGAACAAATTTTTACTCATCACACTTCAGATAGAGCCCTAATATCCAGAGTATACAAAAAACTCAAACAATTAGACAATAAGATAACAAATAACCCAATCAACAAATGGGCCAAGGACCTGAAAAGACACTTCTCAAAGGAGGACATACAAACAATCAATAAGTACATGAAAAAATGCTCACCATCTCTAGCAGTCAGAGAAATGCAAATCAAAACCACCCTAAGATACCATCTCACTCCAGTAAGATTGACAGCCTTTAGGAAGTCAAACAACAACAAGTGCTGCTGAGGATGTGGGGAAAAGGGTACTCTTGTACATTGCTGGTGGGACTGCAAACTGGTGCGGCCAATTTGGAAAGCAGTATGGAGAATCCTGGGAAAGCTGGGAATGGAACCACCATTTGACCAAGCTATTGCCCTTCTCGGACTATTCCCTGAATCTTAAAAGAGCGTATTACAGTGATACTGCCACATCGATGTTCATAGCAGCACAATTCACAATTGCTAGACTGTGGAACCAACCCAGATGCCCTACAATAGATGAATGGATTAAAAAAATGTGGCATTTATACACCATGGAGTAATATGCAGCACTAAAAAATGACAAAAAAATGGAATTTGCAGGGAAATGGATGGCACTAGAGCAGATAATGCTTAGTGAAGCTAGCCAATCGTAGAAAACAAATACCAAATGTCTTATTTGATATAATGAGAGCAACTAAGAACAGATCAGGGAGGAAGAGCAGGAAGAAAAGATTAACATTAAAGAGAGACGTGAGTTGGGGGGGAGGTAGAGAAAAGGTAAATTTCATGGTAATGGAGGGAGACCCTCATTGTTACACAAAATTACATATAAGAGGTTGTGAGGGGAATTGGAAAATAAACAAAGAGAGAAATGAATTACAGTAGATTCGGTAGAGAGAGAAGATGGGAGTGGAGGGGAGCAGGGATAGTAGAGGATAGGAAAGGTACCAGAATACAAGTTACTAATAGGGCATTATGTAAAATGTGGATGTGTAACCGATGTGATTCTGCAATCCATATTTGGGGTAAAAATGGGAGTTCATAACCCACTTGAATCTAATGTATAAAATACGATATGTCAAGAGCTTTGTTATGTTTTGAACAACAAACTAATAAAATAAAATAAAATAAAATAAAATAATCGAAAGAAAAACACATGGGGAACTATTTCAACACAAAATTGACTAGATGTATAACTCCTACCTTATATATTGCAAAATGCAAGTCCAACTATACACCATGCCTCCTCTGAAATGCTTGTAATTCTATTCTGTTTGGGTTGTTTTTCTCCATCTTATTAGGATTAGTAGTCAGAGTCTAGTAGATTAGGTGTCAGTGTCCGGTATTCAGTATTTCGAATGGAAAATTGGAAAATGGACCAAATGTGTATGCAAATATATGCTACACAAAAATTTTCCCACTCTCATCCAGAACAATGCCTTGACATTACCCTCGTCCCAAGTAATACATCATTAAAAGTCAAGAGTTAGAAAATCTGGGAATAAATATCTGGAATGGAATATGCTCAAAAGTTTACAACCTGGGAGGTGGTAGAGTAGTTTCCAAAAGTAAGGGACAGGGTAAACACTCCACAAACATGGAGCTGTGCTGGCATAAAGACTTCTTGAGAAACTGCCTCTGAGTTTGAGCACTTGAAATATATGTTGTTGTCAGGAGCTTTACCTTCCTTGTAGTGAGACCATTACAGCTGGGTCTGCATCTATGTTACCTGGAGGACATGGTTTAATATTTTCCAATGAACATGCTGTAGCAGTGCTGAATTCAATCCTAGTCGGTAAACTGGGGCCACTGGGGGCTAAGTGTCTCCCCTTGTGGACTGTGAAGTCATTGGGTCATCCTCCACATTTTGTGGTGTTTATTGCTGCTGCACTGGGTGTTTAGTATTTGCTTCACGAAATACAAGGAGTTCAACTGAAAAACAGTGCTGAAGGGAGTTCTGTCATATGTGGTGCGTCAGGGTCTGTAGGAGAATGCACCAACCAAGGTTCTATCCCTCATAGCTTGCCCCTTGACCATAGCAACCTGATTCTGAACATTCCCCTGAAACCTCTCCATATAACAAGGTCCCTTTACTTGTAAGGGTCTGTTGGCTGCACCATGTCAGCCACAAGCCATTTGGAAGCCAATGGCAGATCCACATGGCCCCACCACAGATATTCCATCACACACCTGCCCACCACGGCTATAAGCCCACTAGTCAGCAGACTCCAACTTACTGGCATCTCTGTTATACACCATTTTCTTGAAACCCAGTCAATCAAGGCACTGTCTGGTATACTCATAATCATCAACAGGATATCCAAAGGTCCTCCAGTGCCACCTGTTCATGAAAATTTAAAAAAAAATTTCATGGTATTTGTCGAGCCATTTTTCAAGCATGAAGTTGGAGGCAATGTGGGTTTCAATTCATTCAGGAACAATTAAATGTTGAGGATGCTCATTTCCATAAAAGCTTTGGAGAACTCTCAGAGGCAAGTCTTCCCAAAGAGTAGCCAAAAGGTCCCATGAAGCAAGGTGCATTGAGGTCTACATCGTGAGGTCCATGTGTGTTTTGACTCTCAACTATGGCTGCCAAGTCGTTCAGAATAAAATCATGTGATATCTTGGCTGAGATTCCCAGTGCTCTGCGGAAAGCAACCCTGGGCCTAGATCTCAGTTTCCAAGGGCAAATCTCATGCGTGGCCTCCTAAAATTCCAACACAATTCATGGAAATACTTCGATGACGTCAGTTCCAGAATGCAGTCTCTTAGGGTAATCACACCAGAGTTCAAGCCAAGGTGGACCCAGTCGTCTCTTCCAACCGCCACACAAATGACCACGATTCAAACCAAAACAATCCCTCATGACCTCATCTTCTTCCATTTAGACACTCATCATAACTTCTGGCTGGAGGTTTCCATGAGGTGTTCACCCCAAGACAGTGTCCAAAAAATCTCCCTTGCATCTCATTTGCCTAAAGTCAGGGTGGCCTGTACACCCTTCCTGTGAACCAGGAATGATCAAAAAGGCCTGCCATTAATACTGCTCTGCTTCTCAAATTTGAGGCCTACTGACTGTGGGTTTTAGATTCTTTATGTGAATTGGAGTCATGAGAAAATCTAAGCACCTATGGGCTAGCCTCTGCAGGGTTTGAGGAACTTATTTGACCCAAAGAATCCCTATTCTCACTTGATGGAGGTCAAGAAAGTTACAGAGCAAGGTGAGAGACTTCATCCACAAGGACTGCTCTTTGGCCATTTTGGTTTTGGATGTACACATGGAATCTTTCTTTAGATCCATCAGGTGATGAGACTCTAAGCCACCACCTCACACAGGCTCAAGAGTCTGAATAAGACACATTCTTTTCAAAGAAATTAAGCAAAGAGCCACAGGTAATGCCCATTTATTTCCATTGCAAAACTCTTCTTTTCAGGCTTCAAAAAGGTGTGGCCTGAGGCAAAGGCCTTCCTGAAATTCAGGGCAACAGAACAATAGGTAAGCATAAGGCCCAAAGCAGGGTTTCTCCACTGAGACTTTCCTGGTCCCAGTGATTTCTGAGTTTTCTGAGATGCTCGCCATTCCCTTCAGCTATCCAGTACATAGCCATGTCAAAGAACTTGGAGGTGGTACATAACTTGGACAAAAAACCATGAGCCTATTCTGGAGAGTCTCCAGAATTCAGGAAGAAAACAGGAACTTAGGAAGATATCAGGTGTAGCCCATCGATCAGGCAAGCCGCAGTTCATTCATAAATTGGGCAAAATGAATGCTGTGAAGCTTTCTACTAGACAGGACACATCCATTTATGCATTCTCTTTTCTAATGTCTACAACTGTGGACACAGTGGGATACACAGACACAGAAACACTCGCCTTGTCAAGGGACTTTCTAGAAAAAGTTCACTAAATCCAAACAAACCACTTTTCCTACCTATTTTCAGAACAAGGGAAAATCACAAACCTACAACCACACCCACAGAGGCACCTCCTTACCCCAAGTAATTCTGAGACTATCTGGAGTGTCCTCTGACTGGTGGGCCATATTATGTTCCCTCAAAATGGCATGTCCTGTCTCAGATCTCCTCTTCTTATCCAACTCTGTGAAGTTGTCAAGAGCAAGCTGTGAGCAACTACCTTTTTTCCCAGGAAAGGCCCGTCTTCAGAACTCTCTTGGCATTTGGCCTTCCTCACATCAGTAGGTACCAAGAAAGACTGATTCTGTCTTTGGTACATCCAAACAAGTGAGAACACTGCGACTGGGACTGGGACTGGCTCTGTGTGCCTGGCTTCCTGGATCCCAAGTTCAGAGAGTTCCATCAACAAGGAAGTGAGGTGAGGTCACTTCCTTCAGGAACTGAATGAGGTCACTGCCTTGGCAACCACTTTGTCCTAACAGTTGCTTCCAAGGGTCCCTTCAGATGCAGGCTGCTCCTACTACCTGTGACAGTTTCACAAGTTAGAATAGTATATCAACCATAGGCACCAGGAAACAACTCTCCACACAGGCCTGGTTTGGTCCATCTTCTCTACATTAAGAAGAGAGAGGCTGATTCAGACACAACCCTTCATCCTGACCAGGTTGTTTGCCATGGAAGATGACTTCTGCTCTCTCAGGTCCTTCATAGGTGCCTACATCTTCTCCAGGGATCATTTCTGCATAGACCTTTGAATTTCTCAGGAGGTGAAAGATCCCCTATATTCCTGTATTGTAAGACCAACTCTGTGCCTGCTCTTCTTTAAAGTTAGATTGAGGGTAGATGGTATGGTTAGGATTAATAACATGTTTGATTTGTGTTAGGAATCATTCTGCTGGATGAATAATGGTGTTGGGAACCTGAGATATTTTTAAGAATATAGAGGTGCAATATTGTAATGGTCAGGCGAGTATAGGAGGAAGAGATGACCAAGAGACTGTCTCATGCAAATACAAAGGGTTCATTGTGGGTCCAGCATGCTGGGGCTCAGAGCTCAGTTGAATAGAGCAGAGAGCCCTGAGAACAGCTTAAGCAGAGCTTATGTACTTTTCTTGGAGAAGGCAGGGATGGAAGTTTATTGATGGGTCAGGGCGAGTAGGCCGTTTGCTTTCAACTGCGTGACTGAGCACATTCTGCAGTTTGGCAGTTGGGGACAGCACATTCTGGGAACAAGATTAGCAAACAGTTCTCAAGATTTCAACAGTGTTTTGTTAAGTGTACAGAAAAACAGGAAGTGAAAGTACCTATTTCATTAACCTTTCATTCCCCACTTCTTCTTCTGGTTACTTTTAATCATAAAAGTCATCACTGATGGGTGTTACATTTTATGTCTTCTAGTGTGGTATATTGTTGTCTGATTACCATAAGTTTAACTTGTCCAATTTGAGCTTGGAGAAAGGAAACTCCATGGTTTAGCCAACAGGGTCCTACAGTTCGCAATAATATGAGGATTATTAATGGACCAGCCAGGGCTGATGAAAGCATAGTTAACCAGACGGACTGTGTGAACCAAGACTCAAACCACCCTTTTTGGGCCTCTCTTTCTCGTTGACGCTCTTCAATGCGTTTTCTTTATTTACTCATAGATTCTTTTCAACTCCAGTGTGGCCGGCACAAAAACAACATTCTTCCTTCAATGCACTACAAATTCCCCCTTCTCTCATGAAGAGGAGGTTTTATCGCTCGCCTGTTCTGTAAAACAGATTCATAGACAGAGGTTAAACATTCCTGTAAAGCTGTGATGGAGGTTTTATTATCTTTAAGTTTTGGTCTATTGCTGCTTCTAATTAGGGCATTGGTTGTGTCCTTTGGACTAGGGCATTGATTCCTGTGCCCACTCATGCAGCAACTCCTATTCCTAATAGGATGGCTAAAGTGAGAGATACAGGTTCCCAGCGGAACTGAGTTGCATGCCCTCCTATTTGATCTTTAAATGGACCTGCGTCATCATAGAGCACTCTGGGAAACATCTGCACCATTACATAATTAATCACATCTGTTGACTATTTCATGAAAACATAAACAATGTTTAAGTATATAGAATCTTTCTGTTATAGGGACGGACGAGGCAAAGCACCTAAGATAGCACTGAAGACAGGGAAAAAGTCCTATTTGGTTGCAAACGGATTTAGAGGGCATTGCTTCTGTTGTAATCAATTAATCCCCTGAACCCCAAGTTTATGTAGTTTCATAATTTGTACCCAACATGTAAGGGAAGGGGCTCAGAAGTTCAAAGTCTGCAGAAGTTCACAAAAAGCTGTTTTTCTATCTTTTATTTTATCCTCTGTTCTGGGCAAGTTAACTTATCAAGGACACCTGAAAGGGGGAGAGATTTTTTTCTCTTTTTTTTCGCCCTGCCAGCTGTTACCATGGAGCCTAGTTGGTAACTTCTTTATCTTAGAAATGTAGCCATCTCTGTGAAGCCCCCACTCAAGGCCAGAGGCCTTGTTCACATATTTTGTGAAAAACTAGTATGGGTGTGTCTAGCTCAGGAGTGCTGATTTTTTTTCGCCAGTTGCCAAGTAGACCAGGGCAACACGAAAAGAAGAAGTTTATCTACAGTGAACTCTTTTAAAGGAACTCTTTTGCTGAAAGTCCTAAAGTCAGCCATGGTGAAGACTTCTGGAGAAGGTCATTTAAGACTTTTCTGTGGGCCTGGTAGAGAGGGGGAAGACGTGGAAGGCAAGGCTGAGAGCAGTTTCATGGATCTGAGAATGAGGAAGTAGAAATGTAAAAGAATATTGGAAAAGGGGTTTGGGATTTTCCTAGCAACAAAAACTTGAGCAGTAGAACAGGTAGAGCAGAGGGGACGACGGGAGTGAGTATCCCAAAAAGCATGTGAGGTATTTTAAATTCTTAGTCACCTGTTTACAGTGATGACAAAGCAACTTTAAAGGCCATTTTAATTACATCCTGGATAGGGGTCTGAGGGATCTCCTCAGCTGGTTTGAGCTTTGGGTTAGCTGGTAAGAGGACCTTATGGGACGCAGTGAAGAGAGGAGTGAGTGTGTGGAGGGGTACCTCAGTACCGGATACCTCAGCAAGGGGGCAATTGTCTGAGAACCGGCAGAGGTTTTGATTTTTGATCTAGTAATTGGAGGGGAGAAATCAGGTTGCTGAGGTGGGAGTGCCAGCAGAGAGTCTGGAGCAGAAGGCTGAGTTTGAGGAACTATTGGAGAAGTATAGTTCAGGATGTGAGCAAAGGAGGGAAAAAACCTCCACATAGGGGAATCTCCTTTAACCCTTTTGAGCACTTGCAGAAGTTAAAAAGGTCATGCAGAATGTGAGGATCTGGAGACCCCTCTGGGGGTCACAGGTTTTGGTTGTCTAATTGGTAATATGGCCAATTCTGTGTATTGAATTTGATGAGCAGTTTGGGTTCCACCAGGCAGTCCCTGTATGCTAACATCCCCATGACTTACAGAAGAAGTCGGCTTTCCCCCCACACAGCCGTGGCTGTTTGTGGCTTTGATAGTCTTCCAGGCAAACATAGTAATCTAGGCTAGCCAACCTGCATCTGGCTCACGTGTCCCTACATCCATAATATTTGTTTTCATTATCTATGATACGAAAGGGATTTAATGAAATTTTAGTGGGATCTGCTTTATCAGGGATATCCCAATAGGAAAAACCTATAGGCAGCTGACAAATGTTGAGATGACCAACAGGTCCCTATGTGGGCTGTAAGCGAGATAGACCATTCTTCTGGTCTATGAGGATTTGTGATCAGCCATTGCTGCTGAATTCGCTGATGAGGGTTAGGACTAGTGGTGGCCAAGGGGAGAGTCTATAGCCTTATACACATGCCAAATACACAATTTGAAAGGGTTACCAGTCATTTCCAGTTTCCAGCCAGAGTCTGGACAGGGCGCAGGCTTGAGATGGAAGGCATGGATACAGGAAAGGATTCCGTCTACATTTACTGCTGTAGGTGTTATAAGTAGCACGTGGTATTTCCTTTCCAGCGGGGTTCCAGGGATGACACCTGATGTCATCTTATGTAGATGAAGTCTCTTACTTGATATCGATGTGGAGTCTCCTTGTCCCCAGGTTGGTAGGCCGTGGCCAGCTGTTTTAACAGGTATCGCTGAGTTCTTTCAAGAGATTTAAGTGTGTCAAGCAAGGGGGTGTGGAAGGGATCCTTAGGTCTTAGAGTTGGGGTTAGGTCCCTTACTGGAGGAGGGGCAACATAGAGAATTTCACAGGGGGAGAGGTTACACAAAGAAACAGAGGGAGTATTTTTTAGATGATACAGTGCATAAGGCAGGAGTATAGTCCAATCTTTTAGCTGGTTTCTAAGCTTAATTTCATTAAGGTCTCTTTAATGGTTCTATTTATTTTTTCTACCTGTCCTGAGCTCTGGGATCTATAAGCATAATGTAACTACCAATTAATCACCAGGTTACAGGTTAACCCATGACTTACCTGGGTCATGAACACCAGTGCATTGTTAGACCCTATTACCTTAGGCAGGCCGTATCTTGGAAAAATATCCTTCAGTATCATCTTGACCACGATTTGAGCCATTTTTTTTTGGGGGGGGGGGAAGGTTTCAATCCATCCTGAAAATGTATCTACAAAGACTAGGAGATATTTAAGTCCATACCTTGCTGGCTTAATTTCAGTAAAGTTCACTTCTGAAAATTTTTCTGGTCTGGTTCTTCGAAGGTGTTTTCCTGCAGGAAGCTTAAAAGGGTAAGCATTAACCAATTGATTGACCTGAGACGCTTTTGATACCCATTCAGTTATTTCCTTTCGCTGTGAGTCGGTTAGTAGAAAACTCTGTTCTTGATCTTTCAGGAATGCCTGCAATTTCTTTGAACCAAGGTGAGTGAGTTGATGTACATTTTCTACTGACATTGTTAAAGCCATGACTATAGGAGTTTTTACTGAAGGATTTAGAAATTCCACTTGGGGGCCTTCAGGGTTAAAAGTCATTATGGCCCAGAGTTTGGTGAGCAGATCTCCACCCATCAATGGGGCCGGGAACTCTGGGATTACTAGGAAGGAGTGATGGATTTTTCCTTTCCACAGGTCCATGTACCTCTTAGTTGTCCAAGCCCGATATTTACTGCCATTAGCCCCTTGAACTAGATACCTTTTATTTGATAGAGGGCCCAATGGGGCCTTAAAGGCTGAGTATAATGCCCCTGTATCTACTTCAAAGTTTACTGGGGTCCCTTCAACTTCAAAAGTTATTTACTATAACTGTGAGTTGGTTAGTGGAGTTGGTTAGACTTCATCCACAATGAGTGCTCTTTTGGAGATGTGGGTTTTGGATGCACACAAGGGATCTTTCTTTAGATCCATCATGTGCTGAGAATCTAAGCCACAGTCTTACACAGGGCCAAAATGCTGATTCAGACACATCCCTTTCCAAAGCAATTAAGGAAAGAATCACAGGTGATGTCCACTCATTTCCATTTGAAAACTGTTTTCTTCAGGCTTCACAAAGGGGTGGCCTGAGGCAAAGACCTTCCTGACATTCAGGCCAACATAACAATAGGCAAGCAAAAGGCGCATTGCAGGGTTTCTCCACTGAGACTTTCCTGGTAACACTGATATCTGAGTTTTCTGAGATGCTCCCATTCCATTCAGCTGTCCAGTACATGGCCTTGTCAAAGATCTTGGAGGTTGTACATATCTGGAGCAAGATGAATCCTGGGAAGCTTTCTCCTAGACAGGAAACATCCATTGATGCATTCTCTTTTCTAATTTCTACAACCACAGACACAGTGGGATACACAGAAATAGAAACAATCGCCTTGTCAAATGACTTACCAGAAACAGTTCACACCAAACCAAACAAACTGCCTTTCCTACCTATTCTCAGAACATGAGACAAAACCACAAACACACACCCACACCCAGAAAGGCACCTCCTTCCCCCAAGGAGGTCTGTGACTATACAGAGTGTTCTCTGACTGGTGGGCCATTCTATGTTTCACGGAATTGGACTATCTTGTCTCAGATCTAGTATCCTTGGCCAACTGTGTGAAGCTGACAGGAGCCAGCAGTGAGCCATTACCGGCTTTCTCAGGAAAGGCCCCTCTTCTGAGCTCTTCTGGCATTTGGTCATCTTCACATTAGTAGGCACCAAGAAAGACCGATTCTCACCTTGGTAAATCCAAACAAGTGAGACCACTGGGAGTGGGACTGGGACTGGCTCTGGGTGCCTGCCTTCCTGGATTCCAAGTTCAGAGACTTCCAAAAACAAGGAAGTGAGGTGAGGTCACTTCCTCCTGAAATGAATGAGGTCACTGACTTGGCAACCACTTTGTGCTAACAGTTTCTTCTTATGGTCCCTTGAGATGGAGGCTGCCCCTACTTCATGTGACACTTTCACAAGTTAGAATGGTATATAAACCATAGGAACCTGGGAAGAGCTCTCCACAAAGGCCTGGTTTGGTCCATCTTCTCTACATTAAAAAGAGAGAGGCTGATTCAGACACAAACCTGTATCCTGACCAGGTTGTTTGCTATGGAAGATGACTTTCACTTTCAAAAGTCCTTCATAGCTGCATACATCTTCTCCAGGGATTATTTCTGTATGTATCTTTGAGGTTCTCAGCAGGTGGAAGATCCCCTACATTCCTGTATTGTAAGACCAACACTTTCCCTGCTCTTCTGCAATGTTAGATTGAGGGAACAGTGTATGGTTAGGGTTAAAAACATGTTCGATTTGTGTTAGGAATAATTCTGCGGGATGATTAATGGTATTGGAAACCTGCGATATTTACAAGAATATATAGGTGAAATATAAGTATGAAAACAGGAATCCTGGTAAGATTTGAAGCTCAGAAGGGCATTGGGGCCTTGATTGGGAGACTTAGTTTTGCATTATGTTCTGCACACATGCCTCAGCTGAATCGATATAAAATGGCATAGGACCTTTTTTCTTGGATGATTGAATGTCGAAGAGAACATCCAGTCAAAAAGGGACAGTAGGTAGGATTAAGAAGATAGTCAGTAGGTTTAGAAAAAAGCGTGAGTATAGGATTCGGACCAAAATATTTTTAGCAATAGGGTTTTGGTTAGAAAGTGAATGTCAATGTAAGCACATGTAAAGAATGAGTTACAATAATGAGCTGGGGAAAATATGTAGGAAAACAGATATCAATAGAGACATTACGAAATGAGACAAAGTATAAAGTGAGTAATAGGATTAGACATTTTCAACAGGCTTGAGTTTGAATATATAATCTTAGGAAAAAACAAATATGTAATCACCAATAGGATTTTCATTTGAGCACATTAGGCAACCTGGACATGGATGTTTTTAGTAATCCATGTTCAATTTCCGTTTAGGTTTGGTACAATCATAAGTGTGACGTTTGTGTTTTTTGTGTCCTGAATATTTCTGTGATAAAATGTATATGTAGATCAGGTGACATGGGTATTTCTTCCACCATTTCTGGGAGCAATATGTTGAAGATGTATTAATTAGTACTGGAGTTCAATGAGGTGTATCCTGTGTCTATGAATATAGAGATTATGCATGAATAGACGATATTGTGAATAAATAATATAACTGATTCCACTTTAAATAATAGATTGAATTAATATCTGAAAATATATACGAAATCTTATATTGATAAACAATCATTCATTCCAACCGGTTATACATCTAATTTTAATATTAGGTTTATGGTTTATCATGAAGAGTGTGTGGGCTTTGTTTCAAAATTGATTATGGAAATCAAATATAATGTGTTTGGAAAGAAGTCTCATGAAAAGACCAGTTAAGAAAGATGGAGGAATACATGTGTTTTGAAGCAGTAAGTGATTGAAAGTGAAACAAATGCCTATAAATTTGTGAACTTGTGGATGAAATATATATCCTATGATGTGCATAAACTGAAGAAATAATAATGTACCAGTGTTGTAAAAAAATGAACGTCAAAATACACATTATGTCCCATACAAATCTACAGGCAATGATGTTTAAGTGGGTCAGTTACTGTAGAAATATTAGGATTTGTATGCAACATTAACTGAAGTTAGTTTTCAGTACTAGAAAACAAATATGTATTTCAGGTGGATGAATATTTCTGAGAATAATCTTGTAAAAAGTTGATTATAAATCCACATACATGAACATGAATGAATTCAGGGAGTTAATGTAAGACACATATATTTCATATTTTGAAAAATCTGGAGAGTGTGTATATATATATACACAGACATTAAAATGTAGCAATATTTATGCCTATCGAAATTCATCATTAAATATATATCATCAACAGATGCAAAAGTATTTATTTTAGTAAACATGGATTTATGTATAATGTTTTTCAACTAGGAAGCTCACCCATAGTTTGAATTTTCAGTTCCAAAATCGTTTTGGAGGAGTGATCTCTTCTCAAAATTTGTATCTTCCTAGTAACTGTAACCTCAAAAGTATGTATGTGTGATACCAGGTAGGATTCTATATGTGCATATAAAATTACATGTGCTGAATAGGCTACAGAGAAAGGGAGACAGGAATTCACATATTTGTTTACTTTAAAACACATTGAGAACTATTTAAACATAAAATTTACTGGATTTATAACACCAACCCTTTATCATCCAAAAGACCAGTCCAACTGTACACCATTCCTCCTCTGAACTGCTTGTATTTCTATTCTGTTTTGGTTATTTTTCTCCATCATAATGGTTTAGTAGTCAGAGTCTAGTCAGCTATTGGTTAGTGTCAGGGATTCAGTATTTCGAATGGAAAATTAGATAATGAATCCAATGTGTATGCAAATATGTGCTACACAAAATTTTTCCACTCTCATCCAGAATAATGCCTTCATATTACTTCGGCCCCAAGTAAGACACAATTAGAGGAGAACAGTTAGAAAATCTGTGAATACCTATCAGGAATGCAAAATCCTCAGGAGTTCACAACCTTGGAGGTGGTAGGGGAGTTTCCAAAAGTAAGGGACAGGGTTGATAGATCCAACCTGATCTTTCATTAAAATTGGGGGCCATCTTGCCACAAAGCCATGAGAAGATAATTTTGGCTTTACTATAAATTAGCGCAAATTCTGAAACTGCTTGGAATGCCTACCAGTGCCTTGAACTCACCCATGTCTGGATCTCTGACCAGATAGCAGCGCTCTCTAAAACTTTAATGATACCTCATAAATATTTTTCTTTCCCTGGCCAGACAACGTGTCTCTGAGGCTCTAATGGTCCTCATAAATTCTGATGTTAGGGCCAGCAAAAAAAAAAAAAATGTAATATACCATTAGTGTGATGCTTGTCAAAGTTCTCTTATCTGTAACCCCCCTTTTGTGTATCTTTCTGGGCTACATATCTGGGCTGTAGGAAAGTTGGGTTGCTGTCTTGTTCCCGCCATTTTGGGAGGGAGAGGCAGCCTGGCTGGTTGAAATAATAAGCTTGCCTTAATTTGATTTTAATTGGAGTCAGTGGTCTTTTCTTGCATTCTGGTCTTACATTTTGGAGTTCCAAAGCGAGATAACCCTGCCCGACCAGATCACAAGACCAGACTGTGGAAATTCTGAAGCTGGCCTGCCCTCTAGGGCTCCACACTGGAGAGCCACTCTAGGGGGTGTGCAACTTAAGACGTTCCAAGGCCTTGGATTGAGCCTTCAGTCCGTGGAGCACTGCAGAGAACCAAAGCACTAAAACTATTAGCAAGCTCCTGGTAGAGGAGGCCTCCATAGGTAAGTGACGCCTTTATAACATCTGCTATCCAGTTAAGGGAGAGTACTTCTGATGACACGGAGGTGGCCTGGGTAGGCTAACATATACCCCTCTCCGGGACAGTAATGAGAATGGTTCTGTCCTCTGTTCTGTTCTGTAGGGAATTGCTCTTTAAATTTAAGCTCACAAGGTTTTCTAGGTGTTCAAAAATCTAATAAAATATTAATGTCTACAAAAGGTCTAATATGCCTTTGTTCAAGGACTTTTCCTTCAACAACAAAAAAATGGTTTACAATTTTCAATACAATTGTCTAATATTTTAATAAATAAGTAAAGTAAATTTCATATGGGATTACTCATTCATGAGTAGTTTTGTTTGATATCTGATTGATTTACTAAGGTCTGTATAAGTTTGTACTAAAGTGTGTATAAGATTGTAAAATTCAGTCATGTGTTAAAGAGACAAAAATTTCTGAAAACATAAGTTTACCCATAAAACTGTGTTATTAAGTTTTATTTTTTTCTAGAGCAAACAACCATAAAAATTAAACAACTGAATAAATAAGAACTGTTATTTTAGAGAACTGTACTGCCATTTCTTTAAAAGCTAAACTTGGTTAATGTAGAAACATCAATGTAATTGTGTTGCTGTCAATGTGCTCATATCTTCCAGGTATACAAGTCTGTAAGGTAGAAACTTGAAAAGAGCATTATATCAATCTGTTGTTCTAAATTTATATGGTAAAAAAATATATTGGGGATTTGTTTACCTGTTATCAATAAGATATGTAAAGTTTTATGTTACTTTTTACATTGGGGAACCATTTAAATGTATTTTTAAGTTATTGAGAGCCTAATCTATGTAAAGGTTAAAAACTTTCAGCCTTTCTTTAATTCATGTTTTAAATCTGATATCATACGGTGTTAGCAAATGTTCATGTGACCTGACACAATTTATGTAAACTTTGTAAAATGATATTTAAAAAACAAAGATCACCTTTAGATCTAAAACACTAAAGATTCATATAGAGCCCTGCCTTAACTGAAATAAGGCTGTGTGTCCCATCTTACAACATGTGAGAATGACTACGAAAGCAGTAGGTCAGATTTTATTTCATTTAAAGTTATGTTCAAAAGTTTCTTTGGTTTTTGATTTGTGTCAAGATTACTAGGATTTAAACAGGGGATATAGTGTATAACTCAGCCAAAAAATTTAGGGTAGCTGTTACACGGACTAAGTATTTTTACTCTTGTTAAAAATTTTTATTTTGTAATTTCCTTATAAGTGATCTAAAGATTCCCTGTTAGTGTTTTACAGAAGTGTTGCTTTAAGAACACAACATGGGTTAATTTAAGATAATAAGTCATCACCTATAAGACAGAATAATACAGATCCCAATTAATTAAAAGATAAATAATTATAAAGTTATAGACATTAAATCCCAGTACTTGTAATATAAGGCTGTTAAAATTTATTTGCTGGATGTTTCAGATTAGGATTTAATTAAAGTTAAATGAAAAGGGCCAAGAAAACCAATATTTGGCTCTTGCCCTCTGAGTCAGTCTGAATCCAGGGAACAGGGGACTTCTCTAAAGAGCTTTGCAACTCTGGGCCAAATAACCTCCAGATCAGGAAAAATAATGAGACCACTGGAGAACATAAAGCCAATGAGTGCATTTGCCATGAAGAGGAGAGTTATCAGAGAAGGGAGACATTCTTATGCTTCTGAGGGAAACCACATGGTCAAGCAAGACCTGGACCCACCTAGCGAAAATGGCACTATCAGAACTGAGAAGCTGCTCTCAAGTTTCCCCAGAATTGACTCCCATAAAAGCTCAGCTGACTGTGAAAAATAGATAGAAACAGAAGTCAGTTTGACTGTTTCATCTTAAACAGTTAGCAAAGACAGTTAAAACGAAAATACAGCCATTCCTGGGCATTTTAATTAATAATAATAATAATCATCATCATCATCATCATCATAATAATAATAATAATAAAATTTTAAGGTATACAATTTATGTTAGCCTCCCAAAATAAGTAAGACTGGAAACTAAAAGAAGGTTCTCAGACAGGAATGCCTGATAACTATAAAAAGAGACTATCAAGAGGAGCTGCCAGAGGCAGATTTTTTAGGTTAAGACCTACTTATATTCCTAACCTAAACAGGTAGTCTTCGTGTCTGCTAGTACGATTATCCAGCCCTGAGTAACAGAAGTGAAGATTTCTCTATTAGACACAAAGGTCATACTAGTAAAAGGATTTTGCAAGATCAGATGACATGAAATTATTACACTGTATCTAATGGGGAAGGACAACTGTAACACTAAAATTAAAAGGTTACGTTGACAGTCCAGATAACTGGGGAAACTAAAGTCTGGTGAGGGAATCTCAATACAGCGACATGTTCCAACTGCTGCAACATTTATTCAGTACTCATGGTTTTTGTTTCTCTCAACTTTCAGGGCAGCTGAACAATAGGTAATCTAAAGGCCCAAAGCAGGGTTTCTCCACTGAGACTTTCATGGTCACACTGATATCTGAGTTTTCTGACATGGTCGCCATTCCTTTCAGCTATTCAGTACATGGCCATGTCACAGAGATTGGAGGTGATACATACCTTGGACACAAAACCATGAGCCTATTCTACAGAGTGGCCAGAATTCAGAAAGAAAACAGGAACTTAGGAAGATAGCAGGTGTTGCCCATCGATAAGGCAAGCTGCAGTACATTCATAAATTGGGCAGGATGAATGCTGGGAAGCTTTCTCCTAGACAGGACACATCCAATGATGCATCCTCTTTTCTAATATCTACAACCACGGACACAGTGGGTTACACAGACATAGAAACACTCGCCTTGTCAAATGACTTAGTAAAAGCTGTTCACTCCAAACCAAGTAAACCGCCTTTCCTACATATTCTCAGAATATGAGACAAAACCACAAACCCACACCCACACCCACAAAGACACCTCCTTCCCCCAAGTAGGTCTGTGACTATCCGGAGTTTACTCTGAGTGGTGGACCATGCTATGTTCACCAGAAATGGCCTGTCCTATCTCAGATCTGGTCTCTTTGGCCACCTCTCTGAAATTGTCAGAAGCGAGCGCTGAGCCACTACCTGCTTTCTCAGAAAAGGACCCTCTTCAGAGCTTTCCTCGCATTTGGCCATCCTCACATCAGTAGGTACCAAAAAAGACTGACCCTGTCCTCGGTAAATCCAAACAAGTGAGACCAATGGGACTTGGATTGGGACTGCTTTTGGGTGCCTGGCTTCCCGAATCCCAAGTTCAGAGAATTCCATCACCAAGGAAGTGAGGTGAGGTCACTTCCTTCCTGAACTGAATGAGGTCACTGCCTTGGCAACCAGTTTGTCCTAACAGTTGCTTCCAAGGGTCCCATGAGATGGAGGCTTCCCCTACTCTCTGTGACACTTTCACAAGTTAGAATGATAAATCAAACATAGGCACCCAGGAACAGCTCTCCATAATTGCCTGCTTTGGTCCATCTTCTCTACATTAAGATCAGAGAGGATGAGTCAGACACAACCCTTCATCCTGACCAGGTTGCTTTCCATGGTAGATGACTTTTGCTCTCTCAGGTCCTTCATAGCTGCCTATATCTTCTCCAGGGATCATTTCTGCAAGGACCTTTGTGGTTATTAGCAGGTTAAAGATCCCCTACATTCCTGTATTTTAAGACCAACTCTGTCCCTGCTCTTCTGTAATGTAAGATTGAGGGAACAGTGTATGCTTAGGGTTAATAACAGATTCAATTTCAGTTAGGAATCATTCTACAGGATGAATAAAGGTATTGGGATCCTGCAATATTTACAACAATATATAGGTGAAATATAATTATGAAAACAGAAATCTAAGTAAGATTTGAAGCCCAGAAGGTCATTGGGCCCTTGATTGGTATACTTAGCTTTGAATTACTATCTGCACAGATGTCTCAGATAAATCGATATACAATGGCATAGTATCTTGTACCTGGGATGATGGAATGTAGAAGAGAACATCCAGTCAAAAAGTGATAGAAGTTAGGATTAGGAAGATATTCGGTAGGTTTAGGAAGGAGGGAATAATAGATTTGGAACAAATGTTCTTTAGCAATAGGGTTTCGTTTAGAGGGTGAATGTAAGTGTCACCACATGTGAAGATTCAGTCACAATGATGAACTGGGGAAAATATCTAGGAAAGAAGATGTCAATTGAGACATTACAAAATCAGGCAAAGTATAAAGTGAGTGACAGGATTAGACTTTTTCAAAAGGGTTGAGTTTGATTATATAATCTTTGGAAGAAACAAATATGTAGTCACCAATAGGATTTTCATTTGAGCACATTAGGCAACCTGGACATGGATGTTTTTACTAATCCATGTTCAATTTCCGTTTAGGTTTGGTACAATCATAAGTGTGACGTTTGTGTTTTTTGTGTCCTGAATATTACTGTGATAAAATGTATATGTAGATCAGGTAACATGGGTATTTCTTCCACCATTTCTGGGAGCAATATGTTGAAGATGTATTAATTAGTACTGGAGTTCAATGAGGTGTATACTGTGTCTATGAATATAGAGATAATGCATGAATAGACGATACTGTGAATAAATAATATAACTGATTCCACTTTAAATAATGGATTGAATTAATATCTGAAAATATATACGAAATCTTATATTGATATACATTCATTCATTTCAACCAGTTGTACATCTAATGTTAACATTAGGGTTATGGATTATCATGAAGGGTGTGTGAGTTTTGCTTCAAAAGTGATTATGGAAATCGAAAATAAAGTGTTTGGAAAGAAGTCTCACTGAAAGACCCGTCAAGAAACCTGGAGGAATACATGTGTTCTAAAACAGGAAGTGATTGAAAGTGAAACAAATGCCAATAATTTGCGAACTTGTGGATGAAATATATATCCTATGATGTGCATAAACTGAAGAAATTGTAAAGTACCAGTGTTAAATAAAAATGAATGTCAAAAGTCACATCATATCCCATAGGAATCTACTTGCATTGATGTTAAACAGGATGAGTTACTGTAGAAATATTAGGATTTGTATGCACCATTCACTGAAGTTAGTTGTCAGTACTAGGAAAAAATAAGTATTTCGGGTTGATGAATATTTTTGAGAATAATCTTGTGAAATATTGATTATAAATCCACATACATGAGCATCAATGAATTGATAGAGTGTACAGTAAGACACATATATTTTATATTTTGAAAAATCTGGAGTGTGTGTGTGTGTGTATATATGTATATATATATACATATAACACAGAGACATTAAAAAGTAGCAATACATATGACAATCAAAATTTGTTGTGAAATATATATCATCCACATATATTTGGATATACATATAACACACAGACATTAAAAAGTAGCAATATATATGACAATCGAAATTTGTTGTGAAATATATATCATCCACAGGTCCAAATATATTTATTTTACTCAACATGATTTATGTATAATGTTGTTCAACTAGGAAATTCACGAATAGTTTGAATTTTCAGTTCCAACAGCGTTTAGTAGGAGTGATCTCTGCTAACAATTTGTATCTGCCAAATCAGCCATCTCAAAAGAATGTACATGTGATACCAGGTAGGAATCTATATGTGCATATGAAATTACATGTGCTGAATAGGCTACAGAGAAAGGGAGACAGGATTTTTTTATTTGTTAAATTAAAAACACATGGAGAACTATTTCAACAAAAAATTGACAAGTTTTACAACAGCTACACTTTATCATGCAAAAGGCAATTCCAACTGTACACCATGCCTCTTCTGAACTGCTTGCATTTCCAATCTGTTTGGGTTATTTTTCTCCATCATATTAGGATTAGTAGTCAGAGTCTAGTAGGGTTTGGGGTAGTGTCAGGGATAAAGTACTTCCAAAGGAAAATTAGAAAAACAATTCAATGAGTAGGCAAATATGTGCTACAAAAAATCCTCCCACACTCATCCAGAACAAAGCCTTGACATAACCATTACCCCAAGTATGACACAATTAGAAGAGAAGAGTTTGAAAATCCGTGATTATATATCTGGAATGGAACATGCTCAGGAGTTTACAAACTTGGAGGTGGTAGAGGAGATTCCAAAAGTAAGGGACAGGGTAAACACGCCACAAACATGGAGCTCTGGTGGAATAAAGACTTATTGAGAAACAGCCTCTGAGTTTGGACACATGAAATATATGTTGTTGTCAGGAGCTTTAGCTTCCTTTGTAGTGAGACCATCAAAGCTGGGTCTGCATCTATGTGACCTGGAGGAAGTGGTTTCTTATTTTCCAATGACCATGAGGCAGCAGTGCTGAATTCTATCTTTTTAGGTCAACTGTGGCCATTGGGGACTAAGTGTCTCCCCCCCTGTGGACCGTGAAGTCATTTGGTCATCCTCCATTTTTCCTGGTGTTTCTTGCAGCTGCACTGGGAGTTTGGTATTTGCTTCACGAAATACAAGGAATTCAACTGGGACACAGGGCTGGAGGGAGTTCTGTCACGTGTGGTGAAACAGGGTCAGCAAGAGAATGCACCAACTAGGCTTCTATCCTATATAGCTTGCCCCCTTGACTATAGCAACCTGATTCTGAACATTGCCCTGAAACCTCTCCATATAACAAAATGCCTTTACTTATAAGGGTCTGTTGGCTGCACCATGTCAGTCACAAGCCATTTTGAAGACAATGGCAGATCCACATGGCCCCACCGCAGATGTTTTATCACACTCCTGCCCACCACTCCTCTAGTCCCACTACTCAGAAGGCACCAAGTTACTGGCATCTCTGTTCTACACCATTTTCATGGAACCCAGTCAATCAAGGCACTGTGTGGTACACTCATGATCAGAAACAGGACATCCAAAGATTCTCCAGTGCCACCTGTTCATGGGAATTTCAAAAATTTCATGGTATTTATCAGGAAACATTAAATGGTGAGGAAGCTCATTTCATAGAAAGCTGTGGAGAATTATCACAGGCAAGACTTCCCAAAGAGTGGCCAAAATGTCACATGAAGCCATGCCCATTGAGGTTTACAATGTGAGGTCCATGTGTGTTTTGCCTCTCAACTCTGGCTGTCAAGTTTTTCAGAATAAAATCATGTGATATCCTAGCTGAAATTCCTAGTGCTCTGTGGAAAGCAAACCTGGCCCTAGATCAGTTTCCAAGGGCAACTCTTATCCGTGGCCTCCTAAAATCCCAAAACAGTTCATGGCAATATTTATCTGATGTCATTTCCTGAACTCAGTATCTAAGGGGAATCACACCAGAGTTCAAGCCAAGGTGGATCCAGTCATCTCTTCCAACTGTCACACAAATAACCAAAATTAAAACCAAAACACTCCCACATGGCCCTCATCTTCTTCCATATAGGCACTCATCATAAACTCCAGTTGGTGGTTTCCATGAGGGACACAGCTCAAGACAGTGTCAAAAATATGCTCCCTTGCCACTCATTTGCCTAAATTCAGAGTGGCCTGGACACACTTCCGGTGAACCAGGAGTGATCAAATAGGCCTGCCATTAATACTGCTCTGCTTGTCCAATTTGAGGCCTACTGACTGTCAGGTATAAATTCTTTATGCGATTTGGAGTAATGAGAAAACCCAAGAACTTCTGCATGGCTTTGAAGAACTCATTTGACCCAAAGGATCCCTATTCTCACTTGATAGAGGTCAGGAACCTAACAGAGGAAGGCAAGAGACTTCATCCACAATCACTGATCTTTTTGCCATTGTGGTTTTGGATGCACATATGGGATCTTTCTTTAGATAAATTAGGTGCTGAGAATCTAAGCCACAGCCTCACACAGGGTGAAGAGGCTGATTGAGACACATCCTTTTCCAAAGCATTTAATCAAAGAAACACAGGTGATGCCTATTCATTTCCATTTGAAAACTGTTTTCTTCAGGATTCAAAAAAGGGTGGCCTGAGGCAAAGACATTCCTGACATTCAGGGCAACAGAACATTAGGTAAGCAAAAGGCCTAAAGCAGAGTGGCCAGAATTCAGGAAGAAAACAGGAACTTAGGAAGGTAGCAGGTGATGCACATCAATAAGGCTAGCCACACTCTATTCATAAATTGGGCAGGATGAATGCTGGAAAGCTGTCTACTAGACAGGAAACAATCATTGATGCATTCTCTTTTTTAATGTCTGCATCCACAGACACAGTGTGATACACAGATATAGAAACACTCCCCTTGTCAAATGACATTCTAGAAGCAGTCTAGTCCAAACCAAACAAACCGCCTTTCCTACCTATTCTCAGACCATGAGACATAACCACAAACACACACCCACACCCACAAAGGCACCTCCTTCCAGCAAGTAGGTCTGTGACTAACTGGAGTGTCCTCTGACTGACAGACTTTCCCTGAAATGTCCTGTCCTGTCTCAGATCTGGTTTTTTGGGCAAGTCTCCGATGTTGTCAGTAGCCAGTGCTGAGCCACTACCATCTTTTTCAGGACAGGCCCCTCTTCAGAGCTTTCATGGCATTTGCCGATCCTCACATTAGAAGGTACCAAGATTGACTGACCCTATCCTTGTTAATTCCAATCAAGTGAGCACACTGAAACTGGGACTGGGACTGGCTCTGGATGCCTGGCTTCCTGGATCCCATGTTCAGAGAGTTAAATCAACAAGAAAATGAGGTGAGGTCACTTCTTTCAGGAACTGAATAAGATCACTGCTTTGGTAACCATATGTCCTAACAGTTGCTTCCAAGAGTCCCATGCGATGGAGGCTGCCCCTATTTCCTGTGACACTTTTACAAGTTAGAATGGTATATCAACCATAGGCACCCTGTAAGAGCTCTCAACACAGGCCTGGATTGGTCCACCTTCTCTACATTGAGAAGAGAGTGCCTCATTCAGACAATCCACATCAAGTTGTTTGCCATGGATGATGACTTTTGCCCTCTCAGATCCTTCATAGCTGAATACATCTTCTCCAGGGATCATTTCTGCATGGACCTATGAGGTTCTCAGCAGGTGGAAGATCCCCTACATTCCTGTATTTTAAGACCAACTCTGTCCCTGCTCTTTTGTAAAGTTAGATTGAGGAAACAGTGTATGGTTAGTATTAATAACATGTTCAATTTGGATTAGGAATCATTCTGCTGGATTAACAATGATATAGGGAACCTGCGATATTTATAAGAATATAGAGGAGAAATATACGTATGAAAACAGAAATCTAGGTACGATTTGAAGCCCAGAAGGGCATTGGGCCCTTGATGGGGATACTTAGCTTTGAATTACTTTCTGCACAGTTGTCTCAGATAAATCGACATACAATGGTATAGGACCATTTACCTTGGATGATTGAATGTAGTGAAAGAGGAAGAGTCGGCAGGATTAGGAAGGTAATCGGTATATTTTGAAAGAAGAGTGAGTATAGGATTTGGACCAAAAGTTCTTTAGAAATAGGGTTTCTTGTAGAGAATGACTGTAAATGTCAGCACATGTGAAGAGTCAGTCACAATGATGAACTGGTGAAAATATGTAGGAAAGCAGATATCAATAGAGACATTAGGAAATCAGGCAAAGTATAAAGTGAGTGATTGGATTAGACAATTTCAACATGCTTGAGAGAATATATAATCTTAGGAAGAAACAAATATGTAATTACCAATAGGATTGACATTAGAGAGCATTAGGCAAACTGAACGTGGATGTTTTTAGTAATCTCTGCTCACTTTCCATTTAGATTTTGGTAGAAGCATAAGTGTGACCTTTGGTTTTTGTGTCCAGAATATTACTGTGATAAAATATATTTGTAGATAAGGTGACATGAGTATTTCTTCCACCAGTTCTAGAGCAATATTTTGAAGACTTATAAATTAGTATTCGGGATACAAATAAGTTTACCCTGTATCTATGAATACAGAGATAATGCATTAATAAATCATAATGTGAATAAATAATATAACTAGTTCCAATTTTAAATAATGGATTTAATTGATATCTGAAAATATACAGGAAATCTTATATTGATATACATACATTCATTCCAACGAGTTAAACATCTAATGGTAATATTAGGGTTATGGTTTATCAGGAAGAGTGTGTGAGTTTTGCTATTGTGGGTGAAGGAAAACGCGAGCCAGATGCAGGTTGGCTAGCCTAGATTACTATGTTTACCCGGCAGTTATCAAAGCCACAAAAGCCAAGGCTGTGTGAGGAAAAAGCCGACTTCTTCTGTGAGTCATACGGATGTGAGCATATAGGGGATGCCTAGAGGAACCCAAACTTTTCATCAAATTCAGTACACAGCATTGGGCATATTACCAATTAACAACCAAAACCGATGGCCCCCAGGGGGGTCTCTATAACCTCAAATTCTGTTTGACCTTTTTAACTGCGGCAAGTGCTCAATAGCGTGGAAGGAAATTCCCCTATGTGGAGGCCTTTTTCCTCCTTCACTCAAATCCTGAACTATACATCTCCAATAGATCCTCACCCTCTGCCATTTACTCCAGATGCTCTGCTGTCAATCCCACCTCAGCAACCTGATTTCTCCTCTCCAATTACTAGATCAAATACCCAAACCACCGCTGGTTCTCAGACAATTGCCCCCTTGCTGAGGTAGCAGGTACTGAGATACCCCTCTTCCCACTCACTCCTCTCTTCTCCTGTCAGTGTCCGCACCGGGTCCCAACAGGTCCTTTTACCAGCTAACCCAAAGCTCAAACAGGCAGAGGAGAGCCCTCAGACCCATATCCAAGATGTAATGAAAATGGCCTTTAAAGTTGCTTTGTCAACACTGAAAACAGGTTACTAAGAATTTGAAGTCCCTCACAGGCTTTTTGAGATACTCACTCCCATCTTCCCCTCTGGTCTATCTGTTCTACTGCTCAACTTTTTGATGCTAGGAAAATCCCAAAGCCCTTTCCCATTATTCTTTTACATCTCTTCTTCCTCATTCTCAGATCCACGGAGCTGCTGTCACCACCCGCCTTTCACGTCTTCCCCCTCTGTACCAGGACCACAGAAAATTCTTAACTGACCTTCTCCAGAAGTCTTCACCATGGCTGAATTTAGGACTTTTAGCAAAAGAGTCCCAATGAAGGAGTTCAATGTAGGTAAACTTCCTCTTTTCTTGTTGCCCTGTTCTACCTACAATGGGCTGGAAAAATCAGCTCTGCTATGCTAGACACCCCTTTACTAGTTTTTCACAAAATATGTGAATAAGGCCTCTGGCCTTGAGCTGGGGCTTCACAGAGATGGCTACATTTCTAAGATAAAGAAGTTACCAACTGGGCTCCATGGTAATAGCTGGCAGGGAGAAAAAAAAAGAGAAGACAAAATCTCTCCCCCTCCCAAGTGTCCTTAAAAACTAAACTTGCATAGAACAGAGGAAATAAAACAGAAACAAAAACAGCTTTTTGTGAACTTCTGCAGACTGTGAACTTCTGAGCCACTTTACCTATATGTTGGGTACAAAATTCTGAAACTACCTAAACTTGGGGTTCAGCGGATTAATGGATTACAACAGAAGCAATGCCCTCTAAATCCGTTTGCAACCAAATAGGATTGTTTCCCTAGCTTCGGTGCTATCTTAGGTGCCTTGCCTTGTCTGTCCCTACAAAAGTGTAATTCTATATACTTAAACATTGTTAATGGGTTCATAAAATGGTCAACAGATGTGATTAATTATGTAATGGTGCAGATGATTCCCAGAGTGCTCTATCATTAAGCAGGTTCATTTAAAAATCAAATAGGGGGGCAAAAAACTCGGTTCCACTGGGAAGCTGTATTCCTCACTTTAGCCATCCTATTCAGAATAGGAGTTGCTGCAGGGGTGGGCACAGGAACCACTGCCCTAGTCCATGGGACACAACAAATAACCCAATGACAAGTACCAATAGACCAAAACTTAAAGATATTAAAAACCTCCATCACAGCTTTACAGGAATCTTTAACCTCGCTCTCTGAAGTAGTTTTACAGAACAGGCGACATTTGGACCTTCTCTTCATGAGAGAAGGGGCCTTTGTGCTGCATTGAGGGAAGAATATTGTTTTTATGCTGACGATACTGGAGTTGTAAAAGAATCTATGAGTAAATTTAAAAAAACCGCCTTGAAGAGTGTCAACGAGAGACAGAGGCCCAAAAAGGGTGGTTTGAGTCTTGGTACACACAGTCCCCGTGGGTAACTACACTTTCATCAGCCTTGGCCGGTCCTTCAATAATCTTCATATTATTGCTAACTGTAGGGCCCTGTATGCTCAACCGTGTAGTTTCTTTTCTCCAAGCTCAAATTGGACAAGTTAAACTTATGGTAATCAGACAACAATGTTTCCGACTAGCAGACATGAATTGTGACACCCCCCAATGATCACTTTTATGATTAAAAGTAACCAGAACAAGAAGTGGGGAATGAAAGGATAATAAAATAGGTACTTGTCAATTTCTGTTTTTCTGTATGCTTAACAAAACACTGTTGAAATCTTGAGAACTGTTTGCTTATCTTGTTCCCCAAATGTACTGTCCCCAATTGCCAAACTGCAGAATGTACTCCCTCACACATTTGCAAACAAACCGCCCACTTGCCATGACCCATCAATAAATTTCACTCCCTGCCCTCTCTAAGGAAAGTATATAAGCTTTGCTTAAGCTGTTCTCAGGCCTCTCTGCTAAATTCAAGTGAGCTCTGAGCCACAGCATGCTGGACCCCCAATAAACACTTTGCTGTTGCATGTGACAGTCTCTTGGTGGTCTCTTACTCCAACGCTCGACCAACCTTTACATTGGTACAATCATAAGTGTGACCTTTGCTTTTTGTGTCCAGAATATTACTGTGATAAAATGTATACATAGGTCAGGTGACATGAGTATTTCTTCCACCATTTCAAGGAGGAATATTTTGAAGACATGTAAATTAGTATTGGGGGTATAAAGAGGTGTACCCTGTGTCTATGAATATAGAGATAATGCATGAATAGACAATATTGTGTATAAATAATATAACTGGTTCCACATTAAATAATGGATTGAATTGATATCTGAAAATATATAAGAAATCATATATTGATATACAATCATTCATTCTAACCAGTTATACATCTAATCGTAATATTAGGGTTATGGTTCATCATGTAGGGTGTGTGAGATTTGCTTCAAAAGTACTTATGGATATCAAAAATAATGTGTTTGGAAAGAAGTCTATGAAAAGACCAGTCAAGAAACATGAAGAAATATATGTGTTCTGAAGTAGAAAGTGATTGAAAGTGAAACAAATGCCTATAAATTTGCAAACTTGTGGATGAAATCTATATCCAATGATGTGCATAAACTAAAGAAATTGTAATGCACCAGTGTTGAAAAAAATTAACATCAAAATACACATCATGTTCCATAGGAGTCTACTTGCATTGATGTTAAACTTGTTCAGTTACTGAAGAAATATTAGGATTTGTATACACCATTCACTGAAGTTAGTTTTCAGTAGTAGGAAACAAATATGTATTTCAGGTGGATGAATATTTCTGAGAATAATCTTGTGAAAAGATAATTATAAATCCACATACATGAATATGAATGAATTTAGGAAATGTATAATAAGACAGATATATTTCATATTTTGAAAAATCTGGATAGTATATATATATATATATATATATATATATATATATATATGTATATATATATATATATATATATATATACAGATATTAAAAATTAGCACTATATGCCAATTGAAATTCACCATGAAATATATATCATTCACAGATCAAAAATATTCATTTTACTGAACATGGATTTATATATAATGTTGTTCAGCTAGGAAACTCACCCATAGGTTGAATTTTCAGTTCCATCAGCATTTAGGAGGAGTGATCTCTTCTCACAATTTGTATCTGCCAAGTCAGCAACCACAAAAGAGTGTACGTGTGGTACCAGGTAGGATTGTATATGTGCTTATAAAAATACATATGCTGAATAGGCTACAGCGAAAGGGAGACAGGAATTCACATATTGGTTAACTTTAAAAACAACTGGAGAACTATTTCAACAAAAAATTGACTAGATTTATAACTCCTACCCTATACAGTGCATAAGGCAAGTCCAAATATACACCAGGCCTCTTTTGAAATGCTTGTATTTCAATTTTTTGGGGATTATTTTTCTCCATCATATTAGGATTAGTACACAGAGTCTAGTAGGGTATGGGGTAGTGTCAGGGATTCAGTATTTCAATTGGAAAATTGGAAAATGAATCCAATGTGTATGCAAACATGTGCTACACAAAAATCCTTCCACTCTCATCCAGAACAATTCCTTGACATTTCCTTCGCTCCAAGTAAGACACAATTTGAGGAGAAGAGTTATAAAATCTGTGAATATATATCTGGAATGAAAATTGCTCAGGAGTTTAGAACTTTGAAGGTGGTAGACCAGTTTCCAAAAGTAAGGGACAGTGTAAACTCCACAATCATGGAGCTCTGCTGGCCTAAATACTTCTTCAGAAACTGCCTCTGAGGTTGGGCACTTGAAATATATGTTGTTGTCAGGAGCTTTAGCTTCCTTTGTAGTGAGACCATCAAAGCTGGGTCTGCATCTATGTGACCTGGAGGACATGATCTCTTATATTCCAATGAACATTAGGCAGCAGTGCTGAATTCTCTCTTTGTAGATAATTGTGGCCACTGGGGGCTAAGTGTCTCCCCATGTGGAGTGTGAAGCTATTTGGTCACCTTCCACTTTTTGTGGTGTTTCTTGCCGCTGCACTGGGAGTTTGGTATTTGCTTCACGAAATTCAAAAAGTTCAACTAGGACAAACTGCTGGAGGGAGTTCTGTCACGTGTCGTGGGTCAGGGTCTACAGGAGAATACACCAATCTGGCTTCTATCCCACATAGCTTGCCCCCTTGACCATAGCAACCTGATTCTGAACATTGCCCTGAAACTTCTCCATATAACAAGATGCCTCTACATACAAGGTTCTGCTGGCTGCTCCATGTCAGTCACAACCCATTTGAAAGCCAATGGCAGATCCACATGACCGCACCACAGATTTTTTAACACACACGTGCACAACACTTCTCTACGACCACTAATCAGCAGGCTCCAACTTACTGACATCTCTGTTCTACATCATTATCATGAAACCCTGTCAATCAAGGCAGTGTCTGGTACACTCAAATCAGCAACAGGACATTCATGGTTGTCCAGTGCCACCTGGTCATGGGAATTTCAAAAATGTCATGGTATTTATGTAGCCATTTTTCAAGGATGAATTTGGAGGCACTCTGGGTTTCAATTCATTCAGGTACCGTTAAATGGTGAGGAAGCTCATTTCAATGAATGCTCTAGAGAACTCTCACAGGCAAGGTTTCCCAAAGAGTGGCCAAAAAGTTACATGAAGCCAGGCCCATAGAAGTCTACAATGTGAGGTCCATGTTTGTTTTGACTCTCAACTATGGCTGCCAAGTCTTTCAGAATAAAATCACATGATATCATTGCTGAGATTCCCTGTGCTGTGTGGAAAGCCACCCTTGGTCTAGATCTCAGTTTCCAAGGGTGACTCCCATGTGTGGCCTCCAAAAATCTCAACACATTTCATGGGAATAATTCTCTGAGGTCAGTTCCACAACACAGTCTCTAAGGGGAATCACACCAGAGTTTAAACCCCGGTGGACCCAGTCATCTCCCAACCGCCACACAAATGACCAGAATTAAAACCAAAACACTCCCACATAGCCCTCATATTCTTCCATATATACACTCATCATAAACTGTGGCTGGATATTTCCATGAGGGGCACATCCAAAGACAGTGTTCAAAAAAAGCTCCCTTGCCCCTCATTTGCCTAAAGTCATTGTGGCCTGGACACCCTTCCTGTGAACCAGGAGTGATCAAGTAGGCCAGCTCTTAATACTGCTCTGCTTCTCCAATTTGAGGCCTACTGCCTGTCAGGTATAGACTCTTCATGTGATTTGGAGTCATGAGGAAACCCAAGCACCTCTGCATGGCTTTCAAGAACTCATTTGACCCAAAGGATCCCTATTCTCACTTGTTAAAGGTCATGAAACTAAGAGAGAAAGGCAAGAAACTTCATCCACAAAAACTGAACTTTTTGCCATTTTTTTTTGGATGCACACATGGGATCTTTCTTTAGATCCATCTGGTCCTGAGAATTTAAGCCACAGCCTCATACAGGGCCAAGATGCTGATTCAGACGCATCCCTTTCCAAAGCAATTAAGCAAAGAGCCACAGGTGATGCCCATTCTTTTCCATATGAAAATTAATTTCTTCACGCTTCACAAAGTGTGGCCTGAGGCAAAAACCATCCTGACATTAAGGGCAACAGTACACTAGGCAAGCAAAAGGCCCAAAGCAGGGTTTCTCCTCTGAGACTTTCCTGGTCACACTGATATCTGAGTTTTCTGAGATGCCCCCATTCCCTTCAGCTATTCAGTACATGGCCATTTCACAGAGTGTGGAAGTGGTTTATATCTTGGACACAAAACCATGAGCCTATTCTGGAGAGTTTCCAGAATTCAGGAAGACAACTGGAACTTGGGAAGTTAATAGGTTTTGCCCATCTATAAGGCAAGCTGCAGTCCATTCATAAATTGGGCCAGATGAATGATGGGAGCTTTCTATTAGACAGGACACATCCATTGATGCATTGTCTTTTCTAATGTCTACAACCACGGACACAGTAGGATACACAGATATAGAAACACTTGCCTTGTCAAATGACATACAAGAAACAGTCCACTCCAAACCAAACAAACCGACTTTCCTATCTATTCTCAGAACATGAGACAAAACCGCATACTCACACCCATACTCAAACGGCACCTCCTTCTCCCAAGTAGGTGTGTGAATATATGGAGTGTCCTCTGACTGGTGGGCAATACTCTGTTCCACCGAAATGCCCTGTAGGGTCTCAGATCTTGTCTCCTTTTCCAACTCTGTGAAGTTGCCAGGAGCCATTGGTGAGCAACTATCTGCTTTCCCTGGAAAGGCCCCTCTTCAGAGCTCTCCTGGCATTTGGCCATCCTCACATCAGTAGGTACCAAGAAAGACTGACCCTATCTTTGGTAAATCCAAACAAGTGAGCCCAATGTGACTGAGACTGGGACTGGCTCTGGATGCCTTGCTTCCTGGATCCCAAGTTCAGAGATTTCAAACACCAAGGAAGTTAGGTAGGTCAATTCCTTCAGAAACTGAAAGAGGTCACTGCCTTGACAACCACTTTGTGCTAACAGTTGTTTCATAGGGTCCCATGAAATGGAGGCTGCCCCTACTTCCTGTGACACTTTCAAAAGTAAGAATGGTATTTCAACCATAGGCACCTGGGAACAGCTCTCCACACAGGCCTGGTTTGGTCCATCTTCTCTATATTAAGAAGAAAGCGGCTGTTTCAGACACATCCCTTCGTCCTGACCAGGGTTTTTGCCATGGAAGATGATTTTTGCTCTCTTAGGTCCTCCATAGCTGCCTACATCTTATCGAGGGATCATTTCTGCATGGACCTTTGAGGTTCTCAGCAGGTGGAAGATCCCCTACATTCTTGTATTGTAAGACCAACTCTGTACCTGCTCTTCTGTAAAGTGAGATTGAGCGAACAGTGTATGGTTAGGGTTAATAACAGGTTCGATTTGGGTTAGGAATCCTTCTGCGAGATGAATAATGGTATTGGAACCAACAGAAATCTAGGTAAGATTTGAAGCCCAGTAAGGCATTAGGCGCTCGAGTGGGATACTTAGTTTTGAATTATATTCTGCACAGACGTCTCAGATGAATCGATATACAATGGCATAGGACCTTGTATCTTCGATGATTGAATGTTGAAGAGAACATCCAGTCAAAAAGGGATAGTAAGTAGGATTAGGATGATAGTTGGTAGGTTTAGAAACAAGAGTGAGTATAGGAGTGGGACCAAAATTTCTTTAGCAATAGGCTTTTGCGTAGAGATTGAATATAAATGTCAGCACATGTGAAGAGTCAATCACAATAATGAACTGGGATAACATCCTCACTCCATGGGTGCATCCTCTGCCAAGTGGAGGGGCCCATGGGGGACGAACCGTTATGGCAAGGGCAGAAGATAGTTGGTCAGAGCTGTTACTCATACTTTTATATAAGAAAGAGAGATCTGTGGGGATGTAAACTTAAGAAATAAGCCTGTGAGAAGGGTAGAACATCCTTTTAAATGTTGGCAGCACGGTCTTCCATCTCCAGACGATGATGGACCTGTATGGGTTTAGAGGCCAAAATATTAATCTGTTCTTTAATAAATTGTACCAGCCTGTTTATAATGCAGGGTCCTATGGACCCAATTATAAGTAAACACAACAAAGGGCCTAATAGGGGAAGAAGGTAGGGTAGAAATCCATAAAGCCCAGTCCAGAGGGGATTTTCAAATAGTTCGCGTCATCTCTTTCTAGATCTTATTGAAGGTGCTTAATTTTAGTGCATACTATGCCTGATTTATTGGCATAAAAGCAGCATTGTTCCCCTAAGCCCAAGCAAATACCTCCCTGGTTATCTGTCAGCAAATCTAAGCCTCGTCTTTTTGAAGGAACACTTCTGCCTGGGAGTCTATTTGGTCCTGCAGATCTTTAATGGTTCCTGATAGAGTTTGTACATCATTTATAAGTTGTTGAGACAGGCGATGGTAAGAGTGTATAGCTGTGCCTAAGCCAGTGTACCTGTGCCCACAGCAGCTGTTATTCCAAAGCTGGCATTGAGTGGTAAGGCCTGTATTGCCCGCCTGTGTCTTTTGACTAAGGTGTCTAGGCTAGGAATGGGTAGAGGTTCATCTCCTGGGACTATAGTTATATCAGGGAGTAATAAGGCAAGAACAGAGCCACCGGTCCAATTCGCTGGAAGCCTGGGGAATGCCAAGTTTCCTCCACCCATTAAAACTCTGCCATTGGGAGGACAAAGAGTTGGGGTGGGTGAGGAATAATTTTGTATGTTGAGCAATTTTCAAAGAAAGTAACTCCAACATCAATATCATAGGTGTTATTCTGCATCGCGCCTAAAAGACATAATGTAATAGTGCCTATAAGTTGTACTTAAAAAGGAAATCCGGGTTGGCATGTATTATCATTGTCTATGATAGAATTAATAGGAACTGCCATAGTCATAATTGCCCCTGTTGTCATGCAGAGCCAGCAATCACCAGCAAGGGTGTGGTTGGAATTATTAAGCAAGTAGAAGGTAGTTTCCAAAATATCTAATGTATTGGTATCTAAACCTGGGAGCTGAGATTTAGGCAACATTAAGGGATGATATGTGAGCTCAGGGATTTGGGGTTTCAAAAGTTTGATTATGTGAGGATGTTTGACAGCATCAGTGGTTCTTCCACCATCAGTGACCCCTTTAGGGGCCTTAATGGGCCAGCAGGAGGGTTTACCGACAGGGCCTTGGCAACCAGCTGACTGTAGCTTGGTGTATTTGCCTTCTACTCCCTGGTCAAATAGAACGGAGGTATAATGAATAGTGGTCCCCCCTGCTGCATGAGTTTTAGTTTGGGAGGCTTCAAAAAATTGTTCTCCCTGCTTGTTAACACAAATTGAGGGCGACACATAACAAGAGTCATGCCTCGCCTGGGTATGCGAACAGGTTGCAGAAGAATTTTGGAGAGCTTTACTTGTACTAGGGGGAATAAACTTTGGCTTGTTAACACATACCCATTTAGGCTGATGAACTCCTCCAAGTTTATGGTCAACCTCGGCATGGAGGTAAGCCACCTTAGTCACGCAGTCAGCAGTCTCGGTCCAACTAGTGGGAGCCTGAGTCCAAGATCATCACTTGCATTCACAGGGGGGCCCAAAAACTTACACCATGATGTTGGAACGTGGAGGGCCAAGGCCTCCATGTACAAACCTGTTAAGCAGAAATGCCTAAATCAGGATCCTCACACAGATTGTTGGCTGCATCTGAAAAAGAACAAAATTTGTCCTCAGGGGGAGGCCCTCCATCCCTGTGTTGAGGTAAGTCATTAACCTGTTTAACCAGGCATTCTGGTAACCATCTTGGGGCTGATTGCTCTTGGTCCAAAAGACAAGCTGAGCCTCGTCCCCAGATGAGAACAGGATCTGGACCTTTCCATTTATTTGTAAGGGAATTGCACCACATAAGAGGTGGGCGAACAGAATTGGACAAGGGATGCCAGTTTCTGTCTGCGGCCGAATGGCCTTCACTGTCTAGGGTAAGAAAAATAAGGGGAAGTAAGGCATGGTTAAGGCGATGCCTGGGAGTTGTAAATACAAGGGAGGAAGCCTTATGGAGGGTTATCCAAGTCTATAAGGTAAGGTGGGCACGTTCCACAACGCCTTGGCCCTGAGGGTTGTATGGAATTCCAGTAGTATGACGAATTTGCAAGGTAGCACAAAACTATTTAAACTTGGCACAGGTATATGCAGGATAATTATCTGTTTTAATATGTATTGGTTTACCCATTATGGAAAAGGCTGAAATAAGAGGAGAAAGAACATATTTGGTAGCCTCTCCTGAATGTGGTGATGCAAAAATAAAGTCGCTGAAGGTATATATAGAAACGTGTATATATTTGGTAATTTCAAATTCAGGAAAATGAGTAACATCCATTTTCCAAAACTGATTGGGCAGTAATTCTCGGGGGTTAACTCTCATGTGTTGAATGGGGAGGGAGACAGTGCAACCTGGGCATGCTTTTACTATTTCTCGTGCCTGTTGCATGGTAATTTTACAAAGTAATTGAAGGCTCTTGGAATTTAGATGGTGAAGATTGTGTAACTCTGTGGCCTTTTGAATGGAGCCCACAAAAATTGGAAAGATGGAACGAGTTGCTGCATCAGCTTGGGCATTACCTTGTGTTAGAGGCCTGGGATGATCAGAGTGTGCCCTGATGTGTTCTAAGAAAAATGGGTGTTGTCTGGCCTGAATTAGCTGCTGAAGCTGATGAAAAAGAAAGGCCACATTGGAAGAAGCCTTAATGGTGGGGGAAATGTCCAGCAGGGGCACAGAATGAGCAATGTAGGCACTGTCTGTATAAATATTAACAGGATTATCAAAAAATATTATAAAAACTTGTGTTATGGCAAACAATCCCACAACCTGTGCTGACTGATAGATAGTATCAAAGATGGTAGGCTGGTTATTGACAACAAAGAGCGCTCAGCCATTACTGGAACCGTCTGTAAAGACATTAAGGGCTTGAGGAATGGGAGCCTTTTGAGTAATTTTGGGAAAAATAAATGGATGTAACTGGACAAAATGTAAAAGGGGGTCATTGGGGAGGTGGTTATCAATTGTTCCCCAAAAGCCTGATAGGGCAATACCCCATTCATCCGGTGTCTGTATTAAAAATTTGGTTTGGTCCTTCATATATGGAATTAAATTATTATGAGGTTCTTTGCCAAAATGTTGTCGAGAATCAAATGACCTTTAATAATAATAGAAGCTACCTGAGCAAGATTAACAGTAATAACCTTGGAGGATGTGGTGGGTAAATGGACCCAAAGCAAGGGGCAGCCTTTATTTTTAAAATGTGGATCTCGCTGCCAAATTATTCCTGTGGGTGTATGAGGAGTTTGTTAAATAACCAGAACCAGAGGAAGGTTATAAGAAACTTGTGTAACAAACTGTTGGGCAATGGCTTCTGTGACTTGGTTTAATGCCTGTAATGCCTCGTGTGTAAGCTTTTGAGAGGAGGAGGGGTGGGAATCACCTCTCAAAATATAATTAAGGGACAAAAGTGCACAAGTGGGTAATTTTAAATATGTTCTTAGCAATTTAATATCCCCAAGTAATTTTTGAAAATCATTAAGAGTGTGAAGATGGTCCACACGTAGTTGTATTTTAGGAATTTGAATCTGATTATCTTGAAGTTTAAGGCCCAAATAGTTATAACAGTCCTGTGTTTGAACCTTATCAGAAGCTATCTGCAGTCCCAAGGTAGTGAGGGTTTTGTAAAGGTCCAGGTAACAATTATTAACGTCATGGATATCAGGTGCAGCAATTGACAAATCATCCAATTAATGTAAAATATGAATTTGTGAACATTGCTCTCTCACAGGGTCTACTGCTTGAGCAACGTATTTTGGGCTAAGACTAGGGCTGTTGGCCATACCTTGGGGAAGAACCTTCCATTGAAATCTGTGCATAAGGCCCTGAAAATTAATGTGAGGGAGACTAAAGGCAAAATAGGGTCTATCCTCAGGATGTAAAGCAATGGTAAAAAAGCAATCTTTTAAGTCAACAACCATTTTACAATAGTTTTTGGGAATAGCCACTGGTGTGGGAATGCCTGGCTGTAGTGCTCCCATCAGGCATATAACTTTATTAATGACACACAAATCTTGTAAAAGGCGCCACTTGCCTGATTTTTTCTTGATAACAAAAATAGAATTATTCAATGGTGAGCTTGATGGCTCTACATAGCCAGCTGCCAGCTGTTCCTGCACTAACATGGAGGCAGCCTCCAATTTTTCTTGGGTAAGGGGCCACTGATCCACCGACACAGGAGTCTGAGTCTCCCAAATAATTTTATCTGCATGGGGTACAGGAGGGTCAGGGACCAACACTAAAAATCCAAATACCCAAGTCTATATGTATTTGTTTTTTGTAAGGGTTGTATAGGCTCAACCAGTCCTTGTCTCAGTCTCCCCATGCCTGTACCAGGGACAAAATTCATATGAAGCATTTGATGAGTCACCATGGAATTGGGACTGGAAAGAATAACTTACATTTGACTCAAAATATCTCGGACGTATAGGTTAAGATGAAGGTCAGGAACAAAGATAGAGTGACAGTTCCCATATTAACCTCTTTATCAGTCCAGCTAAGAGCCCTAGAGCTGACCAGAGGATTTTTTGACTGTCCTATCCCTTTAAGGTCTGTCAAGGATGGGGTGAGGGGCCAACCTGTTGGCCAGTATTTTTGAGAAATAATTGTGACATCAGCTCCAGTATCAAGAATTCCTTAGAATTCCTTTCCTTCAATAAGTAAGATAAGGGTGGGTCTATTGTGTGAAATGGGCTGAACCCAATATACATCAGAGGAGCCCAAGGAGGTAGTCCCCCTCGGTAGGTTTGAGTGGTGGAAGTGCCTCCTGAATCCAAGGGAAGGAGTATAAATTGTGCAAGTCTTGTTCCTGCTGGGATGGCCACAACTCCATTAATAGCTGTGGCCAGTATTTTTATTTCTCCAGTGAAATCATTATCTTTAATGCCAGGGAAGACCTGAACACCTTGTAAGGTAGTAGAGGCTCTTTCAAGAATAAGGGCACACATATGAGATGGATTGGGACCCATAATTCCAGTGGGTATTATCTGGGGCCCTTGCATTGAGTCTAATATTGTATCGGTGGCGGCAAAAAGGTCCAATCCTGTGCTGCCTGGGGTGGCTAATTGGAATGAGGCAATTGTGGAGAAGGATTTTGAGATAGGCTGCTGAGGGCATTTGTCTTAGATCTACACTCACTGGCCCAGTGATGACCTTTACCTCATCTAGGGCAAAGGGTAGCTGGGGGCAGTTTAGCCTCAGTTTGAAAAGACACTATTCTTAGGCTTTGTTTGCCTGTCGGACACTCACGTGCAAAATGGCCAGGTTGTTTACAAGTAAAGCAACTACGTGAGCCAGGATTGTGAAAGGCCTTGGTAAAGGCGGCACCGAGGGTGAGACCCATGGCAAGGCCTACACCCAACCCTGCACAGAGTCCAATAAAGTCAGAAAGTTTCACTTTTTTCTTATGTGGTCGAAGAACATCCTGATATGCCAGGTTGGCATTTTCAAAGGCAAGATGTTTTACAAAGGTGCTTTCGCTTTCACTTGGTCCAAGCAAGAATCCCGCAGCTAGTTTAAGCCCGGGAACAAAGTCGCTATAAGGCTTGTCGGGCCCTTGTCGAATTTTTGCCAGGGAAGTCGTAGCAGAGGCCTTTTGAGGGAGGCGTCTCCAAACATGTAAGCCAGCCATCTGAATCTGTGTCAAAAGTCCAGCAGGGAAACGTGCCAGTTAAGTTTTAGTGTCAAAAGGCGCATTGCCCACTAGCTAAACATAAGTCCAGGAATTAGAGGAGGGCTTAGTTAAATTTTTCTGAGCAGTTACCTGACAGTGCTCTTTGAAATCTGCATTCCATAACAGGAAGTCTGCGGCATTGAGGGTAGCTTGGTCTAAAAATTTCCAATCATTGGGAGTAAGACATTGTGTCATGTAGCTTTCTAATAAAGCCTACGTGTAGGGTGCAATGGGTCCATAGTGAGCACAAGACTTTTTAAGTTTTTTCAAGAAAACGCAGGCTTAATGTTTTGTAGACACTCTGGGTTCCTTCCTGCCTAGGGATGAAGTCCTCATCCTCTGAGTCCTTATCTCCTTGATCCATTTCCCCCGCTTCCTCCTCTTGATCCTCGTCTAAGTCTTTGACATCAACCTGGGCAGGCTTAACTATCTAACTGAGGGTGACTGAAAAGTGAGAACAGTCCAATGGAGCGGCTTAGCCTTTGTATTAGACCACTTTGGGCCAGCTTGTGTTGACTCCAGCAATAAGGCTAATGAATAAAGCTCAGAGTCAAGGGATCTTAATTCTTTTTAAACTTGGATCTCTTCCAGTCTATGTTGGAGAGACTCTCCCAAGGGAGCCAGGTTAGGCAAGGGAATTGGGGAAAAAATATCTTGTGGGGGGATTTGGCCCCTGAAGGGCCAGAGCACAAAAAGCAGGAGAGATATAGGAGGGAGGTGGATGTGTAAGTCCTATAGGCTGTGGCTGGGTCCTAAGCAGTGGCAGGTCTTCTGTATCATAGGGAGTTGCTTCCTTCTCCAAGTTAGCCTTCTCCCCAGGGGTCAATGTGTCTCCAGGATTTAAAACTGGATAAAGGCGGTTGGTAACCATTGGAGCCCTATTCATTAGGGTGGTATTTTGAGGGGGACCAGGAAGGTTTCCAGGGTCCTGGGGAGACTGAGAATGGTCTATGTCTATACTAACTGATGGGCATGCGAGGAGGGACGAGAGGTCTTTTGCATAGTCTCTTTCATAATCCTGAAAAGTTTTAAGGTACCATTGTCAAAGGGTGAACTTTTAAGAAATTCATTAATTAATTTCCAGTAAGAAAAGGTGGGAACAGGCAATTTTTCTGTCCAAAGGATTCATAATAATCTTTTAAACAGTCTCCTACTCTAAGCCATCTTTTACCATTAATGGTCCCTTCAAGGTGAAATCATAGACACAATTCCCCTATGTATGAAAAGAAAAATTTTAAGTCCTTTTTCTTAACACATGCCCCCCATGTCTTGAAGGAATCCTTGAGGCCCGACAAATACAAATCATGTGACAAAACTGCTTGACCCATGGTGGGTCACTCCCCGTGCGTCATCCCCACTCTCCTCCTGGATCTGTCTCTCGGTGGTGTCTGCTGAGGCAATTGTGAGCTCCGCTTGACCAAGTTTTCCAGGAGGACGGGGTTCCCTATGACTCAAAGGCTCGAGCCCCAGTCAGTGGGCGCCAGATGTCCCGGCTGGCAGGACACATCAACGTGGGCAGCGAACCAAGATAGGGAGGAATGAAGGGACAAGAGACACGAGAGATGACAGCAAGACAGGAGTTCTGATCAACCTTCAAAATACATTGTTCACACAGGGGATTTTATATGCTGGAGATGGGAAAGCTCTCTTATCGGCAGTTCCTGGATGTCTGCACAAGGTGAGATAACCTCAGGATATTTCAGGAAGACAGATGGCCACAGGATGTCTCAGGGACACAGATGGCTAAATGGTGTCTCCAAGAGATGATGTCTCCCTGGGTGTTGTTTCTTGTAAGTGTCAGGCTATTCTTTGAAGGAGAATTCCTTCTACCCCTGACAGTCAGGGATTCAGTATTTCCAATTGAAAACTGAAAAAAGAATGCAATCTGTATGCAAATATGTGCTACCCAAAAATCTTCCCACTTTCATTCAGAACAATGCCTTGACATTACCTTCACCCCAAGTAAGACACAATTAGAGAAGATTTGAAAATCTGTGAATACACATCTGGAATGGAAAATGCTCAGGAGTTCACAAACTTGAAGGTGGTAGAGGAGTTTCCAAAAGCAAAGAACAGGGTAATAACTCCACAAACATGGAGCTCTGCCGGCATAAAGATTTCTTGAGAAACTGCTTCTGAGGTTGGGCACTTGAAATATATGTTGTTTTCAGGAGCTTTAGCTTCCTTTGTATTGAGACCATCAAATCTGGGTCTGCATCTATGTGACCTGGAGGACATGGTTTCATATTTTCCAATGGATATGAGGCAGCAGTGCTGAATTCTCTCTTTGTAGGTAAACTGTTGCCAATGGGGGCTAAGTGTCTCCCAGTGTGGACTGTGAAGACATTTAATCATCCTCCACTTTTGTGGTGTTTCTTGTAGCTGCACTGGGAGTTTGGTATTTGCTTCTCGAAATGCAAGGAGTTCAACTGGGACACAGTGCTCGAGGGAGTTCTGTCATGTGTGGTGGGTAAGGGTCTGCAAGAGAATGCACCAACCAGGCTTCTATCCCACATAGCTTGCCCCCTTGACCATAGCAATCTGATTCTAAACATTGCACTGAAACCTCTCCATATAACAAGATGCCTTTACATACAAGGATCTAGAGGCTACACTGTGTCAGTCACAAACCATTTGGAAGCCAATGCAAATCCAAATGACCCCACCACAGATGTTTTAACACACACCTGAACTCCACTGCTCTAGGCCGACTACTCATCAGGTTCCAAATTACTGGCATCTCTCTTCTACACCATTTTCATGAACACCAGTCAATCAAGGCACTGTCTGATACACTCATGATCATCAATAGGACATACAAAGTTTCTCCAGTGCGACCGGGTCATGGGAATTCAAAAATTTAATGGTATTTATCTAGCCATTTTTCAACGATGACATTGGAGGCACAGTGGGATTCAATTCACTCAGGAACCATTAAATGGAGAAAAAGCTCATTTCAATGAAAGCTCTAGAAAACGTTAACAGGCAAGGCTTCCCAAAGACAGGCCAAAAGGTCACATGAAGCCAGGTCCATTGAGGTCTACAATGTGAGGTCCATGTGTGTTTTGACTTGCAACAATGGCTGCCACATCTTTAAGAATAAAATCATGTAATATCATTCCTGAGATTCCCAGTGCTCTGTGGAAAGCCACCCTGGGCCTAGATCTCAGTTTCCAAGGGCGAATCTCATGCGTGGCCTCCTAAAATCCCAACACAATACACAGCAATACTTCTTGGAGGTCAGTTCCAGAACTCAGTCTCTAGGGGAATCACACCAGTGTTCAAGCCCAGGTGGATCCAGTCAACTCTTCCAACCACGACTTAAATAAAAACAATTAAAACCAAAACACTCCCACATGGCCCTCATCTTCTCCCATATAGACACTCATCATAACCTCTGGCTGGAGTTTTCCATGAGGGTCGCAGGCCAAGACAATGTCCAAAATAATCTCCCTTGCACCTCATTTGCCTAAATTCAGGGTGGCCTGGACACCCTTCCTGTGAACCAGAAGTGATCAAATAGGCCTGCCCTTAATACTGTTCCATTTCTCCAATTTGAGGCCTTCTGACTGTGGGGTTTAGATTCTTTATGTGAATTGGAGTCATGAGAAAACCAAGGTCCTCTGCAGAGATTTGAAGAACTCACTTGACCCAAAGGATCCCTATTCTCAATTGATGGATTTTAGGAACCTAAAAGGGGTAGGCAATAGAATTCATTAACAATGACTAAACTTTTTGCCATTTTGGTTTTGGATGCTCACATGGGATCTTTCTTTAGATCCATCAGGTGCTGAAAATCTAAGCCACAGCCTCACACAGGGCCAAGAGCCTGATCCAGACACATCCCTTTCCAAAGCAATTAAACAAAGAGCCACAGGTGATGCCCATTCATTTCCATTTCAAAACTGTTTTCTTCAGGCTTCACAAAGGGGTGGCCTGAGGCAAAGACTTTTCTGACATTCAGGGCAAAAGAACAATAGGTAAGCAAAAGGCCCAAAGCAGGTTTATACACTGAGATTTTCCTGGTCACACGGATATCTGAGTTTTTTGATATGCTGGCCATTCCCTTCAGCTATGCAGTACATGGTCATGTAACAGACCTTGGAGTTGGTACATACCTTGGACAGAAAACCATGAGTGTATTCTGGAGAGTGGCCAGAATTCAGGAAGAAAACAGGGACTTATGAAGGTAGTAGGTGTTGCCCATCCATAAGGCAAGGCACACTCCATTCATAAATTGGGCAGGATGAATGCTGGGAAGCTTTCTACTAGACAGGACACATCCATTGTTGCATTCTCTTTTCTAATGTCTACAACCAGGGACACAGTGGGATACACAGACATAGAAACACTCACCTTGTAAAAGAATCTACTAGAAACAGTTCACTCCAAACCAAACAAACCACCTCTCTGATCTGGTTTCTTTGGCTAACTCTGTGAAGTTGTCAGGAACAAAGTGTTGAGCCACTACCTGCTTTCTCAGGAAATGTCCCTCTTCAGAACTCTCCTGGCATTTGGCTATCCTCACAGCAGTAGTTACCGAGAAAGACTGACTCTGTCCTTGGAAAATCCAAACAAGTGAGCCCACTGGGACTGGGATTTGGACTGCCTCTTGGTGCCTGGCTTCTTGGATACCAAGTTCAGAGAGTTCAATCACCAAGGAAATGAGGCATGTCACTTTCTTTGGAACTGAATGAGGCCACTGCCTTGGAAACCACATTGTCCTAAGAGTTGCTTCCAAGGGTCCCATGAGATGGAGGCTTCCCCTACTTTCTGTGACACTTTCACAAGTTAGAATGATATATCATCCATAGGCACCCAGGAACAGCTCTCCACACAGGCTGGTTTGATCCATCTTCTCTACAATAAGAAGAGAAAAGCTGATTCAGACACATTGCTTCATCCTGACCAGGTTGCTTGCCATGGAATATGACTTTTGCTCTCTCAGGTCCTTCGTACCTGCCTACAACTTCTCTGGGTATCATTTCTGTATGGACCTTTGAGGTTCTCAGCAGGTGGAAGGTCCCGTACTTTCCTGTATTCTAAGAACAACTCTGTCCCTGCTTTTCAGTAAAATGAGATTGAGGGAAGAGTGTATATTTAGGGTTAATAACAGGTTCAATTTGGGTTAGGAAATATTCTCTGTGATGAATTATGTTATTGGGAACCTGCGATATTTACAAAAATATAGAGGTGAATTATAAGAATGAAAACAGAAATCTAGGTATGATTTGAAGGCCAGAAGGGCATTGGGCCCTTGATTGGGATACTTAGCTTTGAATTATGTTCTGCACAGATGTCTCAGAAAATTTGATATACAATGGCATAGGACCTGTACCTTGGAAGATTGAATGTAGAAGAGAACATCCATTCAAAAAAGGATAGTCATTAGGATTTGAAAGATAGTCGGTACGTTTAGGAAGAAGAGTGAGTATATGATTTGGACCAAAAGTTCTTTAGCAATAGGGTTTCCTATTTTCCAATAAACATGAGGAAGCAGTGCAGAATCCTCTCTTTGTAGGTCAACTGTGACCACTGGAGACTAAGTGTCTCCCCGTGTGGACTGTGAAGCCATTTGTTCCTCCTCAACGTTTTGTGGTATTTTTGCTGCAGCACTGGGAGTTTGGTATTTGCGTCACAAAATACAAGGAGCTCAACTGGGACACAGTGCTGGAGGGAGTTCTGTCACGAGTGGTGGGTCAGAGTCTGCGAGAGAATGCACCAACCAGGCTCTATCCCTCATATCTTTTCCCATTGCCGCCTTGTCCATATCAACCTCATTCTGAACATTGCCGTGAAACCTCTCCATATAACAAGATGCCTTTACATATAAGGGTCTGCTGGCTGCACCATGTCAGTCAAAAGCCATTTGGAATCCAATGGTAGATCCTCATGGCCCTACCACTGATGTTCTTTCACACACCTGCCCACCACTCCTCTAGGCCCACTACTCAGCAGGCTCCAACATACTGAAATCTCTGTTCTACACCATTTTCATGAAACCCAGTAATTCAAGGCACTGTCTGGTACCCTCATGATCAGCAACAGGACATACAAAGCTTCTCCAATGAATTTCCAAAATTTTATGGTATTTTTCTAGCCATTTTTCAAGGATGAAGTTGGAGGCACTGTTGGTTTCAATTCATTCAGAAAACATTAAATGTTGAGGAAGCTCATTTCAGTGAATGCTCTGGAGAACTCTCACAGGCAAGTCTTCCCAAAGAGTGGCCAAATGAACACATGAAGCCAGGCCCATTGAGGTCTACAATGTGAGGTACGTGTGTGTTTTGACTCTCAACTATGGTACCGAAGTCTTTCAGAATAAAATCATGTGATATCCTGGCTGAGATTCCCAGTGATCTGAGGAAAGCCACCCTGGGCCTAGATCTCAGTTTCCAAGGGCGACTCTCATGCGTGGCCTCCTAAAATCCCAACAAAATTCATGGCAATACTTCTCTGAGGTCAGTTCCAAAACCCAGTCTCTAAGGGGAATCACACCAGAGTTCAAGCCCTGGTGGACCAAGTCATTTTTTCCAACCGCCTCACAAATGACCAAAATTAAAACCAAAACTCTCCCACATGGCCCTCATCTTCTTCCATATAGTCACTCATCGTAACCTTTGCCAGGAGTTTTCCATGAGGGGCACAGCCAAAGACAGTGTCCAAAATAAACTCCCTTGCCCCTCATTTGCCAATATTCAAGGTGGCCTGGACACCCTTCCTGTGAACCACGAGTGATCAAATAAGCCTGCCGTTAATACTGCTCTATTTCTCCAATTTGAGGCCTACTGACTTTTAGGTATAGATTATTTATGTGATTTGGAGTCATGAGAAAACACAAGAACCTCTGCGGGACTTTGAAGAACTCATTTGACCCAAAGAATCCCTAATACGTTAATCCCTAATACTCGTTAATACGGCACTGCTTCTCCAATTTGAGGCCTATTGACTGTGGGGTTTAGATTCTTTATGTGAATTTGAGTCATGAGAAAAACCAAGCACCTATGGGCTAGCCTCTGCAGGGTTTTGAGGAACTCATTTGACCCAAATGATCACTAGTCTCACTTGATGAAGGTCAGGAACCTTACAGAGGTAGGCAAGAGACTTCATTCACAATGACTGCTCTTTTGGCAATTTTTGTTTTAGATGCACACATTGGATCTTTTTTTTAGATCCTTCAGGTGCTGAGAATCTAAGACATAACCTCACACAGGGCCAAAAATCTGATTCAGACACATCCCTTTCCAAAGAAATTAAGTAAAGAGCCACAGGTGATGCCCTTTCATTTCCATTTGAAAACTGTTTTCTTCATGCTTCACAAAGGTTTGGACTGAAGAAAAGACCTTCCTCACATTCAGGGCAACAGAACAATTGGTAATCACAGAGCTTGGAGGTTGTACAAATCATGGAAACAAAATCGTGAGCCTATTCTGAGAGTGATCAGTTTTCAGGAAGAAAACAGGAACTTAGGAAGATAGTAGATGTTGCCCATCCATAAGTCAAGCTGCAGTCCATTCATACACTGGACAAGATAAATCCTGGAATGCTTTCTACTAGACAGGACACATCCATTGATGCATTCTCTTTTCTAATGTCTACAACCACGGACACAGTGGATGCACAGAAAAAGAAACACTCGCCTTGCGAAACGTCTTACCAGAAACAGTTCACTCCAAACCAAACAAACCACCTTTCCTAACTATTCTTAGAACATGAGACAAAACCTCAAACCCACACACAAACCCACAAAGGCACCTCCTTCCCCCAAGTAGGTCTGTAACTATCGGGAGTGTCCTCTGAATGGTGGGCCATACTATGTTCCGCTGAAATGGCCTGTCCTGTGTCAGATCTGGTCTCCTTGGCCAACTCTGTGAAGTTTTCATGAGCCAGCGGTGATCCACTACCTGGTTTCTCAGGAAAGGCCCATCTTCAGAGCTTTCCTGACATTTGGCCATCCTCACATCAGTAGGTACCAAGAAAGACTGACTCTGTCCTTGGTAAATCCAAACAAGTGAGAACACTGAAACTGGGACTGGGACTGGCTCTTGGTGCCTGGCTTCCCGGATCTGAGACTTCCATCACCAAAGAAGTAAGGTGAGGTTACTTCCTTCAATATCTTAATGAGGTCACTGCTTTGGCAACCACTTTGTCCTAACAGTTCCTTCCAATGGTCCTATGATGGAGGTTGCCCCTACTTCCTGTGATACTTTCACAAGTTAGAATGGTATATCAACCATAGGCATCCGGGAACAGCTTACCACACAGGACTGGTTTGGTCCATCTTCTCTACATTAAGAAGAGAGAGGCTTATTCAAAAGCTACCCTTCATCCTTACCAGGTTGTTTCCCATGGAAGGTGACTTTTGCTCTCTCAGGTACTTCATAGCTGCCTGCATCTTTCCCTGGGATCAAATCTGCATGGACCTTTGAGGTTCTCAGCAGGTGGAAGATCCCCTACATTCCTGTATTTTAAGATGAACTCTGACCCTGCCCTTTTGTAAAGTTAGATTGATGGATCAGTGTATGGTTAGGGTTAATACCTTGTTTGATTTGGGTTATAAATCATTCTGCAGGATGATTACTGCTATTGGTAACCTGCAATATTTATAAGATTATAGAGGTGAAATATAAGTACAAAAACAGAAATCTATGTAAGATTTGTAGCACAGAAGGGCATTAGGCCCTTGATTTGGATACTTAGCTTTGAATTACATTCTGCAGAGATGTCTCAGATAATGCGATATACAATTGCAAAGGACCTTGTACTTTGGATGATTGATTGTAGAAGAGAACATTTACTCAAATTGGGAGAGTCAGTAGGATTAGGAAGATAGTCTGTAGGTTTAGGAAGAAGAGTGAGTATAAAATTTGGAACAAATGTTCTTTAGCAATAGGGTTTCGGTTATAGAGTGAATGTAAATTTCAGCACATGTGAAGACTCAGTCACAATGATGAACTGGAGAAAATATAGGAAAAAATATATCAATAGAGACATTACAAAATCAGGCAATTATAATGTGAGTGATAGGATTAGACATTTTCAACATGGTTAAGATTGAATGCATAATCTTAGGAAGAAAAAAAATATGTAGTTACCAATAGGAATAACATTTGAAAGCATTAGGCAACCTGGACATGGATGTTTTTAGTAATCCATGTTCACTTTCCATTTAGGCTTTGGTACAATCATAAGTGTGACCTTTGCATTTTCTGCCCAGAAAATTATTGTGATAAAATGTATCTGTGGATCATGTGATATGAGTATTTCTTTCACCATTTCTGGGAGCAATATTTGAAGACATATAAATTAGTATTGGGGGTACAAAGTGGTGTACCCTGTGTCAATGAATATAGAGATAATGGATGAATAGAATATACTGTGAATAAATAATCTAACTGGTTCCACTTTAAATAATGGATTGAATTGATATCTGAAAATATATAAGATATCATATATTGACATACAATCATTCATTCCAACCAGTTATATATCTAATGGTAATCTTAGGGTTATTGTTTATCATGAAGTGTGTGTGAGTTTTGCTTCAAAAGTGATTATGGAAATCGAAAATAATGTGTTTGGAAAGAAGTCTCATGAAAAGACCAGTCAAGAAATATGGAGGAATACATGAGTTGTGAAGCAGGAAGTGATTGAAAGTGAAACAAATGCCTATAAATTTGCTAAATTGTGGATGAAATATATATCCAATGATGTGCATAAACTGATGAAATAGTAGTGTACCAGTGTTGAATACAAATGAACGGCAAAATACATATCATGTCCCATAGGAATCGACTTGCATTGATGTTAAACTGAGTCAGTTACTGTAGAAATATTAGGATTCGCGTGCATCATTCACTGAATTTAGTTTTCTTTTTTTAAAACTTTTTATTAATGGTTGTTCAAAACATTACATAGTATTGTGGTGAGCGTCACAGGTTGGGGGGCCTGGCTTGAGGAAACAAAAGAGAAGGCCCTAGACACTCAGGATTGGAGATCCGCCCATTCTGGGATAAAGAGTTGCTGCACAGTGATTGCTTCCCCCCTATTGAAAGGAGAAGCTTGGCCCAATGCACACAGCTCCACCTACTGAAAGAGAAGTTAATTGAACTCTATTACTGCATGTATTATTATTATTTTTTTCTTTTTATTTTCTTCTTTTTCTTTCATTTTCATTTTTTTGTTGTTGTTCTTTAACTTTTTTTAATGTTTTTATTTTTTAAAATTTTTAAAATTTATTATTTTATGATTCTTTTAAATTTTAATTTTCATTTTTATAATTATCATTATTATTTCTAAAAAATTTTATTTCTTTCTTTATTTTCTATTTTTTTTCTTTTGTCTTTTCATTTCTTTTCAATTTTCTTATTCTCCCTTCCTTGAATTCTAAATGCCTACTCTCATTCTCTTTAGTGACTTCTTCCCATCCCTACTACTATCTTTCCTCCCAAGCTTCAAATAAATTTATAAGAGTAAGCAGTAACTCAGCAGTCAAACAGAACAAGAAGTAACATTAGCAGCATAAAAAAGCAAGGATGAAAATGTGTACAAACAATGAAGGACAACATAAATAATCAGGAGGACCTAGAATCATCAGGAAAATGGTCATATAAAGAACTCAAGGAATACCTTAGACAGATGGAATGGAACCTTAAAGAGGATACGAGACAGCAATTCCAAACAGTGAAAGAACACATTGAAAATGAATTACATAAACAGATAAAAGAAGAAGTTAAGCGTCTTTATCAGGAGATAGAGATTATAAAAGAAATCAAACAATAATTCTAGAAATGAAGGAAACGATAAACCAAATTAAAAACTCAATTGAGAGTATCACTAACAGAGTGGAGCAAGTAGAAGCCAGAACGTCAAATAATGAAGAAAAAATATATCATCTTGAAAGGAGTCTAGCCAACTCCGAAAAACTGGTAAAAAAATCATGAGAAAAACATCCAAGAGATATGGGATAACATAAAAAAACAAACTTATGAGTCATCTGGATAGAGGAAGGTACAGAGATTCAAACCAAGGGAATGAGTAACCTGCTGAATGAAATAATTTTAGAAAACTTTCCAGAAATAAAAAAGGAAACGGATATACAAATTGTAGATGCATACAGGACACCGAGCACACAAAATCACAGTAGACCAATGTCAAGACACATTGTTACGAAAATATCCAATAAACAGACCAAAGAGAAATTATTAAAAGGTACATGAGAAAGGAGGCAGATGACATTCAGGGGTAAACCAATAAGGTTAACAACAGATTTTTCATCACAGACGCTGAAAGCGAGAAGATCCTGGAACAATGTATTTCAAATACTGAAAGACAATGGATGCCAACCAATAATTCTGTATCCAGCAAAATTAAGCTTCAGGTACGACAACAAAATAAAAATATTTCATAATTAACAAAAGCTAAAAGAATTTGCAGCCAGAAAACCAGCATTGCAAAGTGTCTTGAGCAAAACACTACACGAGGAAGAAATGAAAAACAACAACCAAAACTATCACTGGGAAGTGCCTCAGTAATAACAGAGGGCGGGGGGAAAGCTAATCATGGAGAAACAAACTAAATTAAAAAAAAATAAATAATCAAAATGGCTGGCAGTACAAACCATATATAAATAGTAACTCTAAACCTTAATGGTTGTACTCTCCAATAAAGCGACATAGGCTGGTAACTTGGATTATAAAAACAAATCCAACAATATGTTGCCTCCAGGAGACACATCTGAATGGAAAAGGCATACACAGGCTGAAGGTGAAAGGTTGGGAAAAAATATACCATGCACACGGTCCTTGTAAGCAACCAGGGGTGGCCATCCTCACATAGAATAAAATCGACTTCAAGACTAAGTTATTCAAAAGGGATAAGTATGGATATTATATAACTTTAAAAGGAATCATTCACCAACAAGACATAAAAATTATCAATATTTATGAACCAAATAATGGTGCTGCGACCTTCATAAAACAAATTCTCCTCAAGTTCTGGAATCAAATAGACAACAACACAATAATTATCGGTGACTTCAACACAGCTCTCTCACCATTGGACAGATATTTCAAACAAAAGTTGAATTAAAAAAATATAGAATTCAATATCGCAATCAATAACCTAGACTTAACTGAAATATATAGAATATACCAACCATCATCAAATGGATATACTTTTTTTTCAGCAGCACATGGATCCTTCTCAAAAATAGACCATATATTATGCCATAGGGCAACCCTCAGTAAATATAAAGGGGTGGAGATAATACCATGCATTTTTTCTGACTATAATGGAATGAAACTGTAAATCAATGATAAAGGAAGGAAGAAAAAGTCCTACATCACATGGAAAATGAACGATATGTTACGGAATGATCAATGGGTTACAGAAGACATAAAGGTGGAAATCAAAAAAATTCTTAGAGATAAACGAAAACACAGACACAACATATCGGAATCTACGGGACACAATGAAAGCAGTTTTAAGAGGGAAATTCATCGCCTGGTGGTCATTCCTCAAAAAAAAAAAAAAAAAGGAAAAACCAACAAATAAATGAGTCACAACACCCGTTACAGAACTCTCTCCAGCACTCTGTCCCAGTTGAACTCCTTGTATTTTGTGAAGCAAAAACCATATTCCCAGTGCAGCAGCAAGAAGCACCACAAAATGTGAAGGATGACCAAATGTCTTCACAGTCCCCACCAGGAGACACTTGGCTTCCTGTGGCCACAGTTTACCTACAAAGAGAGAATTCAGCACTGCTGCCTCAGGTTCATTGGAATATAAGAAACCATGTCTTCCAGGTCACATAGATGCAGACCCAGATTTGATGGTCTCACTACAAAGGAAGCTAAAGCTCATGACAACAACATATATTTCAAGTGCCCAACCTCAGAGGCAGTTTCCCAAGAAGTCATAGGCCAGCAGAGCTCCATGTTGGTGGAGTGTTTACCCTGTCCCTTACTTTTGGAAGCTCCTCTACCACCTCCAAGGTTGTGAACTCCCTAGCATATTCCATTCAGATACATAATCACAGATTTTCACACTTTTCTCCTCTTATTGTGTCTTACTTGGGGCGAAGGTAATATCATGGCACTTCTCTGGATGTGAGTGGGAAGATTTTTGTGTAGCACATGTTTACATACACATTGGAGTCATTTTCCAATTTTCCATTTGAAATACTGAATCCCTGACATTAACCCCTACCCTACTGGACTCTGACTAATAATCTTAATATGATGGTGAGAAATAACCCAAAAAGAATAGAAATACAAGCAGTTCAGAGGAGGCATGGTGTGTAGTTGGAATTGCCTTTTGCATTATATAGTGTAGGAGTTATAAATCTAGTCAATTTTTTGTTGAAATAACTCTACATGTGTTTTTAAAGTTAACAAATATGTGAATTCCTGTCTCCCTTTCTCTGTAGCCTATACGGTGCATGTATTTTTATATGCACATAGAAAATCCTATCTGGTATCACATGTATATACTTGTGAGGTGGCTGAATTGGCAGATACAAATTGTGAGAAGAGATCACTCCTCCTAAACGCTGTTGGAACTGAAAATTCAACCTATGGGTGAGCTTCCAAGTTGAATAACATTATACATAAATCCATGTTCAGTAAATGAATATTTTTGCATCTGTGGATTATATATATTTCATGATGAATTTCGATTGGCATATATATTGCTACTTTTTTTCTTTTATTGGTTGTTCAAAACATTACAAATCTCTTCACATATCATATTTCATACATTAGATTCAAGTGGGTTATGAACTCCCATTTTTACCCCAAATACAGATTGCAGAATCACATCGGTTACACATCCACATTTTTACATAATGCCCTATTAGTTACTTTTGTATCCTGCTACCTTTCCAATACTCTACTATCCCCCCTCCTCTCCCCTCCCATCTTCTCTCACTACCCCATCTACTCTAATTCATTTCTCTCCTTGTTTATTTTCCCATTCCCCTCACAACCTCTTACATGTAATTTTGTGTAACAATGAGGGTCTCCTTCCATTACCATGCAATTTCCCTTTTCTCTCCCTTTCCCTCCCACCTCATATCTTTGTTTAATGTTAATCTTTTCTTCCTGCTCTTCCTCCCTGCTCTGTTCTTAGTTGCAATCCTTATATCAAAGAAGACATTTGGTATTTGTTTTTTAGGATTGACTAGCGTCACTAAGCATAATCTGCTCTAGTACCATCCATTTTCCTGCAAATTCCATGATTTTGTCATTTTTTAGTGCTGTGTAATACTCCAGGGTGTATAGAAGCCACATTTTTTTTATCCATTCATCTACTGAAGGACAACTGTGTTGGTTCCACAGTGTAGCAATTGTGAATTGTGCTGCTATGAACATCGATGTGGCAGTATCCCTGCAGTACACTCTTTTAAGGTCTTAAGAGAATAGTCCAAAAAGGGCAATAGCTGGGTCAAATTGTTGTTCCATTCCCAGCCTTCCCCAGAATCTCCATACTGCTTTCCAAATTGGCCGCACCAGTTTGCGGGAACATCTCTCCACACAGGCCTGGTTTGGTCCTTCTTTTCTACATTAAGAAGAGAAAGGCTTATTCAGACACAACCCTTCATCCTTAAAAGGTTGTTTCCCATGGAAGATGACTTTTGCTCTCTCAGGTCCTTCATTGCTGCCTACATCTTCTTCAGGGATCAAATCTACATGGAACCTCAAAGGTTCTCAGCAGGTGGAAGATACCCTAAATTCCTGTATTGTAAGATGAACTCTGTACCTGCTCTTCTGTAAAGTTAAATTGAGGGAACAGTGTATGGTTAGGGTTAATAACATGATCGATTTGGGTTAGTAATCATTCTGCTGGATGAATAATGGTATTGGAAAACTGCCATATTTACAAGAATATACAGCTGAAATATAAGTATGAAAACAGAAATCTAGGTAAGATTTGAAGTCCACAAGGGGATTAGGCCCTTGTTTGGCATATTTAGCTTTTAATTATGTTCTGCAAAATTGTCTCAGATAAATCGATAATCCATGGCATAGGACCTTGGACCTTGGATGATTGAGTGTAGAAGAGAACATCCACTCAAAATAGGATAGTCGGTAGGTTTAGGAAGAAGAGTGAGTATAAAATTTGGACCAAATGTTCTTTAGCAATAGGGTTTTGGTTATAGAGTGAATGTAAATGTCAGCACATGTGAAGAGTCAGTCACAATGATGAACTGGAAAAAATATAAGAAAGAAGATATCAATAGAGACAATACAAAATCAGGCAATTATAATGTGAGTGATAGGATTAGACATTTTCAACAGGATTGAGATTGAATACATAATCTTAGGAAGAAAAAAATAGGTAGTCACCAATAGGAATGATATTTGAAAGCATTAGGCAACCGGGACATGGATGTTTTTAGTAATCCATGTTCACTTTCCATTTAGGATTTGGTACAATCATAAGTGTGACCTTTGCATTTGTGCCCAGAAAATTATTGTGATAAAATATATATGTAGATCATGTGACATGATTATTTCTTCCACTATTACTGGGAGCAATATTTGAAGACATATAAATTAGTATTGGGGGTACAAAGTGGTGTACCCTGAGTCTATGAATATAGAGATAATGCATGAATAGAACTTACTGTGAATAAATAATATAACTGGTTCCTCTTTAAATAATAGATTGAATTGATATCTGAAAGTATATTAGAAATCATTAATTGACATAAAATCAGTCATTCCAACCAGTTATGTATCTAATGGTAATCTTAGGGTTATTGTTTATCATGAAGTGTGTGTGAGTTTTGCTTCAAAAGTGATAATGGAAATGGAAAATATTGTGTTTGGTAAGAAGTCTCATGAAAAGACCAGTCAAAAAATATGGAGGAATACATGTGTTCTGAAGCAGGAAGTGATTGAAAGTGAAACAAATGCCTATAAATTTGCTAAATTGTGGATGAAATATACATCCTATAATGTGCTTAAACTGATGAAATAGTAGTGTACCAGTGTTGAATAAAAATGAATGTCAAAATGTACGTCATGTCCCATAGGAATCTACTTGCATTGATGTTAAACTGGGTCAGTTACTGTAGAAATATTAGGATTCGCGTGCATCATTCACCTAAGTGAGTTTTCTTTTTTTTAAATTTTTATTTATGATTCTTCAAAACATTACATAGTTCTTGATGTATCATATTTCACACTTTGATTCAAGTGGGTTATGAACTCCTATTTTTACCCTGTATACAGATTGCAGAATCAAATCAGTTACACATCCATTGATTCACATATTGCCTTACTACTGTATGTTGTATTCTTCTGCCTTTCCTATCCTCTACTATCCCCCCTCCCATGCCCTCTCCTCCCCTCTTCTCTCTCTAATCCCACTACTCTAATAAATTTTCCCCCTTGTATTATTTTTCCCTTTCCCCTCACTTCCTCTTGTATGTAATTTTTTATAACCCTGAGGGTCTCCTTCCATTTCCATGCAATTTCCCTTCTCTCTCACTTTCCCTCCCACCTCACATCCCTGTTAAATGTTAATTTTCTTCTCATGCTTTTCGTCCCTTCTCTGTTCTTAGTTACTCTCCTTATATTAAAGAAGACATTTGGCATTTGTTTGCTAGGGTTTGGCTAGCTTCACTTAGCATAATCTCCTCTAATGCCATCCATTTCCCTGCAAATTCTATGATTTTGTCATTTTTTAATGCAGAGTAATACTCTGTTGTGAATAAATGCCACTTTTTTTTTTATCCATTCATCTATTGAAGGGCATCTAGGTTGGTTCCACCGTCTTGCTATTGTGAATTGTGGTGCTATGAACATCGATGTAGCAGTTTCCCTGTAGCATGCTCTTTTTAGGTCTTTAGGGAATAGAATGAGAAAGGGAATAGCTGGGTCAAATGGTGGTTCCATTCCGAGCTTTCCAAGAAATCTCCATACTGCTTTCCAAATTGGCTACACCAATTTGCAGTCCCACCAGTAATGTACAAGTGTACCTCTTTCCCCACATCCTCCCCAGCACTTGTGTTTGTTTGGCTTCATAAATGCTGCCAATCTTACTGGAGTGAGATGGTATCTTAGGGTGGTTTTGATTTGCATTTCTCTGATTGCTGGAGATGGTGAGTGTTTTTTCATGTACTTGTTGATTGATTGTATGTCCTCCTCTGAGAAGTGTCTGTTCAGATCCTTAGCCCATTTGTTGATTGGGTTATTTGTTATCTTATTGTCTAATTTTTTGAGTTCTTTGTATATTCTTGATATTAGGGCTCTATCTGAAGTGTGAGGAATAAAGATTTGTTTCCAGGATGTAGGCTCCCTATTTACCTCTCTTATTGTTTCTCTTGCTGCGAAAAAC